>NC_090737.1:74492467-74507467 GCF_036898095.1 Palaemon carinicauda
ATCTTGAAAGACTTTCTCAATAAGCCTATTTTTTGTGCAATTGAAGAAGACACAGACCTTATATGTTTCTCAAAAGTAAATTTACTGTCGAGAATCACACCTAAAATTTTGAAAGAGTCATACATATTTAAAGAAACATTATCAATACTGAGATCCGGATGTTGAGGAGCCACCGTCCTTGACCTACTTACAATCATACTTTGAGTTTTGTTAGGATTCAACTTCATACCCCATAATTTGCACCATGCACTAATTCTAGCTAAATCTCTATTAAGGGATTCACCAACCCTAGATCTGCATTCAGGGGATGGAATTGATGCAAAGAGAGTAGCATCATCTGCATATGCAACAAGCTTGTTATCTAGGCCAAACCACATGTCATGTGTATATAGTATGAAAAGTAATGGGCCAAGAACACTACTCTGTGGAACACCGGATATCACATTCTTATAATCACTATGGTGCCCATCAACAACAACTCTTTGAGATCTATTACTTAAAAAATCAATAATGATACTAAGAAACGACCCACCCACTCCCAACTGTTTCAGTTTGAAAACAAGGGCCTCATGATTAACACGGTCAAAGGCAGCACTAAAATCAAGGCCAATCATACGAACTTCCCGACCACAATCAAGGGATTTCTGTACAGCATTGGAGATTGTAAGAAGGGCATCACATGCTCCAAGGCCTTTACGAAAACCAAATTGCAAACTAGGGAGTAGATGATTACCTTCAGCGAACCTATTAAGACGTTTTGCCAGAAGACGCTCAAAAACTTTAGATAATATGGGAGTTATGGAAATTGGGCGGTAATCAGTGGGACTTGAGCTACCACAAACACATTTACATAGAGGAGTAACATTACCAATTCTCCAACTAGTGCTAAAAGCTCCTCTTCTTGCTAACTTGCGCAAAATAACAGATAACTTTGGAGCTAAGAAATCTGCTGTCTTTATAAAAAACAAAGGAAAAATACCATTTGGGTCTACACCTCCATAAGCATCAAGGTCCATCAACAGAGCTTTAATCTCACGAGATCGAAAAGCTAAACTAGTTAGTTTAGCCTCAGGAAAACAAGAATGAGGAAGTTCAAGTTTTTCATTACTCTGTTTACTGTCAAAAACATCAGCCAAGAGGGTTGCCTTTTCCTTTGGACAGTGAGTGACTGAGCCATCTGGTTTAAGTAAAGGAGGAACTGTTGCATCTACACCAAAGAGTGCAGATTTAAGGGTAGACCACCATTTATGTTTCTGAGTTGTACCAGAAAGTGTTTCTTTTATGGTTAAATTGTACTCCTTTTCAGTTGAGGCATAAACTCTCTGAGCAAAAGCTCGAAGCTGAGTATAGTTGTTCCAGGTCAAATCTGATCTGTTACCCTTCCAAAGATGATAGGCCTCCTGTTTCTCCAAATAAGCACGTCTACAATCATCATTGAACCACGGTTTGTCCTTCACTCGGTACCTTAGCACACGAGAAGGGATACGCCTATCAATTATGTTGACTAGATTCTCATTCAAAGGGACAACAGGATCTACACTATTATATAATTGTGACCAATTCAAGCACAAAAGATCATGTAAAATCCCATTCCAGTCTGCTTGGGATTTCATATAAATTTTACAAGAATATGATATATCAGGGACAGGCTGCTCAGTCTTCACTAATAATGAAATCAAGGCATGATCAGATGTCCCGACTGGAGAACCAACCTTACTAGTTATAACGCCAGGGGAGTCAGTGTATACGAGGTCCAAGCAATTACCAGACCTGTGAGTAGCTTCATTTATGATTTGCTCACAGCCTGATTCAGAGGCAAAGTCTAAAGCTCTTAAGCCATGGCGATCGGTAGGAGAGATAGAACTTAACCACTCCCTATGGTGAGCATTAAAATCACCAACAAAGACAAAAGAAGCCTTTCTATCATCTTCTTGTATCTTAGCCATAATGGTAAGAAGACAATCGAAGATAGAATCATCTATGTCTGGATTCCGGTAGATCGAACACAAATAAAAGTTGTTATGCCTGCCACAAACTTTTATTACCTGAATCTCATGACATCCACATTGATAGCAGGACTTATGAGAAGCAGGGTACTCGGTCCTAATATACACCGCCATTCCCCTGGCCCTAGGGATGGCATCACGTTTCAACATTATTGGCTTCTTAAAACCAGTTATAAGGAGCTCAGATGAGTGCCTCATATTAGAAACCAAAGTTTCTGAGCACAAAAGAATATCATGCTGTCTGGACGCAACTGTAAGATCTTGGATATTTGCATGAAGACCACGAATATTGCAATACAGAAGACGACATTGACGAAATCTAGGACGTACTGGTCCCGGATTTCGCTCAATGTCTCCAGACAGCATAAGAATTAATAGAAATAAAAAAGAGACAGCATACTTAAAAACTAGATTAACAAGAATTAAAACAAAAACAGAATTATAAACAAAGTGATTGATGATACCCATAGACTATAGTAAAAAGTCGGAAAAACTGGTCAACATGGAGGAGCCGATACACCATGCAAGGCCAAATACCCTCCAGGATAGTCACTTCAACTGAAGGGAGGACAGTAAGGATGGTTTTGAGAAGAAAAATAATCAGAAAAAGGAAAAGACAACCTCTTGATAAACCACCAGGCATCCATGGCCCTTCTATTAAGCCTGCCCAACACACCATTTCAAAAGAACAAGAGGAAGAAAAAAAAATAAGATAGAATAGTGTGCCTGAGTGTACCCTCAAGCAAGAGAACTCCAACCCAAGACAGTGGAAGACCATGGTACAGAGGCTATGGCACTACCCAAGACTAGAGAACAGTGGTTTAATTTTGGAGTGTCATTCTCCTAGAAGAGCTGCTTACCACAGCTAAAGAGTCTCTTCTACCCTTACCAAGAGGAAAGTACACTGAACAAATTGCAGTACAGTAATTAACCCCTTGGGTGAAGAAGTGTTAAGTATCTCATTGTTGTCAGATGTATGAGGAAAGACGAGAATATGTAAAGAATAGGCCAAACTATTCTGTGTAAGTGTAGGCAAAGAAAAAATAAGCCGTGACCAGAGAGAGGGATCCAATGCATTACTGTCTGGCCAGTCAAAGGACCCAATACCTCTCTAGTGGTAGTATCTCAACGGGCGGCTGGTGCCCTGGCCAGCTTACTACCTATATATATATATATATATATATATATATATATATATATATATATATATTAAATGTTATTGATGGTAAGAATAAGTTAGAAATTAAAACCTATAAATAGATATTCCAAATTTTCTAAAGCTTTACTATTTAAAAACAATAAACTCTTATAAACAGAAAAAATACGCGGAATCGGATAAAATGTCAGTTCGAGTTTTCTAACGAAAACCCGAATCTCTATATTCAAGAAAAAAAAAAACAGTATATTCATAAAGTATATGTTGAAAAGTTGAAATAGTGTCACATTCACTGCACTTTGGGGACAGTTACATGAGGTGTGCACAGTAAAATCCTTGGGTCGATTTTGTATGAGCAATACGCTATCTTGCCAAAATTACATTCGTACTCTCATCCCTCTAGCAAGATGATTCCCATGGAAAAACGATTGGATTTATTTGTTTTAATTTATTATGTTAGCATTCATGGTTCAACATCGTTCGCTATTTTTTAAAAATAAATGTTTTAAGATAGTTATTTAATCCTTAGCGGGTAGTTTAATGTCACGGTGGGGTAGATCTACTGCTAACTTTGCAACAGCCTCTGATTTTTCGTTACCAACAACTCAAATATGGGCAGGAGTCCAACATATTTTAGCATTCACATCTTGAGTTGAGAATAGATATTATTAAGGAACTCTTTCATTTGTAAAAAAAAAAAAAAAGATTGATTCATATGAGCAAAACGTTTTTTAGGGTTTTTAATGGCACTTCTTGAATCGGTAGAAATAAAAAATTTATTGTGCAACTTATCATCAATAGCTTCGTTAATATAAAATACTAATAAAATTGCGGATAGTTCAGATGTTAATACTGATCCTTGTCCAGGTAATGAAAGCGGACATATTTTTTCTAAGGACACTGCAGCACAGCCAGCACTCTTGGGAGATTTATAGCCATCAGTGTATATATATATATATATATATATATATATATATATATATATATATATATATATATATATATACACACACACATATATATATATATATATATGTGTGTGTGTGTGTGTGTGTGTGTGTGTGTGTTTGTATAGCATAATGAGGTCCTTTCCTTTGAATATGATCGAAGGCATGTTGTTTAGGGGGATTCCGAGTATATCTATATTTCTTTGACAAATAAAAGACATGAAAGCATATTTTAGTTTTCATTATGATCCAAGATGGATGAAAGAGAGATGATTATATGAGAATTTTGTAGATTGTAATAGCGTATCTGGTCTTATTGGGAAAGGTGGTTCACGATTCTTTATGATTATATCTCTGTGGCTGAATAACTTCTAGAATTGATGGATAGGATCGTTAAATCACTCTTCTTGGTTACAAATTTCGATATACAGAAGATCCTTTTAAGCTTATTCGGACATTGGCTGTAAGGATAAGGGTAGTTCCCCGTTTTCACATAAATCTTCCTTATAGAATAAAGAGCAAATGTCTGGCTATATATTTATATATTTACACACACATATATATATATATATATATATATATATATATATATATATATATATATATATATACATATACATATATATATATATATATATATATATGTATATATATATATATATATATATATATATATATATACATACACACACACATATATATATATTTATATGTGTGTATATATATATATATATATATATATATATATATTTCTTTTTTTCCTGACATGCTGAGTGACATTGCCAAGCATATGACTAATTGGTCTCTCCCCATCCCTCGGGTAAGGGGATGAGGTAGTAGTCATGCCATATTTAAAGGGATTGTAGTTAGGAGAGGGGATTGGGTGGGAAGGGTTGATTGTGTGCGTTTGCGTTCATAGCTATCTAAATATTTTACCCGTCATTATTGACGGATCGTGTACACTATTACTGAGTTATTTGGAGAAGATCTAAAGGCTCCTCTACAAAGTCTCAAACTTCTAGTGTGTATTGGATATAAAGATTTCATAGTAGCCTCAGATTTTGATCCATAGATTGAGCTACCATAATCTATTCTGTTTTTTCTGCACAAAATATTGAAGGAACGTTTCAAATACCACTTGAAGCTGGAGGGACCAGTAGATTTGCATTGGGGAAACTGGGATTATGGTTGTCCTGCGTTCCATTTGATAAATTGTTTAGTAGACTATCCCGTAAGGGGGGAAATTTTTTTATGATGTTCAAGGGGCTCAAAAGTTCTATAACAGAAGTCATCTATTACATTTGACTTATGGTAAGAAAGGGAGTATTTTATTAGTGGAATAGTCAGGCAACGGTTAGATTTTTAAAGATTGTTTTTAAAATGGAGAGACTTTCCAAAAGCACCTTATGTCCGTCTCAGATGTTTGGCTAGTAGTATTATACAATTTATAAATATTAAAGCCACATAGTATGAATTTTTTGTTTATATTCAAAGAAAAGATACAAACAACGGTAACAAAATATAAATATTAAAAAAAAAATTATCTCATACAATGAAAACTTTGAACTACATTTTTTGATATTTTTTTAGAATAGACAAAATTATATGATTTTACTGTAAACATTAATGTACGTTAAAACATAGATAAGATTCTGGGTTAATTTGTTTTAAAGCTTTAAGGAAATTGTGAACAAAATATAACTATTGTTACAAGTCACTATCAAAGTGTCAAATTGGGATGGGTCAAGTAAAATTATCAAAAGTAAATATTGTAATAAATAAAAATCTTACATATGTAATTTTGTAAATAATTTTTTTTCTTTTCTTTTTTTAATCCTCATTGTGGCTGATGATATTTCTTTTGTGTTTGTCATATACTGAATCTGAATGTCTTCATATAAACTGGTAATAATTAGCTTAGTACTTTTTAAACTAACGTTAAAATTTTTGGTGATTAATTAATTTCACAGATCTTATCATTGCCAATATATTAAGCTAACATTATATCATACAGACGCAGTAAAATAGAAAGAAAATGATGTAAAAGGATAAGGTTCAGCAGTCTAAATGTATATTGCAATATGCAAAATTATTATGGATATTGCAGAATAATTGATGTGTTTCCATTTACATGAAACTTGATATATTTTTTTTTTTAAATAATACTAGCAAGCACAGGGTCATTTACGCAGGCATCATTAATAAACCAGTGTCATCATTATCCCCATGGCTATTTTGGTTCCTACCCTCCAGCTGGAAATAAATATTTTTGCACAGTATACCCTAATGGTCAGGAGAGTCTCAATGAATGACCAGGTAGTAGGAAGGCTGCGACCTTTTGTTTTCACTGGTAATGTTCTTCGTCTGAAAGTAAACAAAAGTTGGAAAGAAAGAGCGTCAACAGATAGACGAGATGTGCAAAAAAAAAAAAAAAAAAAAAATGCTCAAATTACCACGAGAGGGACACGCTCTCCCAACGGCAACAATAGCCTGCCAGGTCAAAACGCTGTGCAACAGCGGCTGAACAATAGGGTGTTGATGGCCTGTCAGGCGGCTTAAGAAGGGAGGGGATATGCCCCTAGCCCTCCGATGCTATTGGCCCCTCAGACAGTGGAGATGGGGTTAGGGGAGAGGGAAGACATGGTAGGCGAGGGGGAAGTGGGAGTGAAGGTATCTTTGCACTAAGAAAACTCAAGTTACTGGAAACTTGAGGTGACTAAAGACCACATATTAATAAGAATGTCAGGGGGGGAGGCCCTTCTTTTGTGGCCCTTCCGCACTCCGCCCTCCATCTCTTCCTCCAACCCACTCTTGCAATGATCTCCCTGCCCCCAGTTCCCCTTGCTCCCCCTCCGAAACGAGAGTCGAGACATTGTTTTCTTCCAGTAAGCTTATTTTTACTTGGTTCTTTTGTCATTTTTCTATATCAAACTCTTAACTGTTATTGCACTTCGCAAGACGTTTCTTTCTTGCAGAAAATATACAGGTGGCATCTTTTCTTTTCCTTTTGATTGTCCTCCTTTGATGTTACTTTGTCCTTTTTTACTTCTGTCTTTTTTTTTATTCTCAAAACATAGACTCTTATGTGTTCTGTATTTTTTCTTTTTAGTCGCTTGTAAAGTTGCTTTTTACAAAAATGCTTTCAATTTAATGATCCCTATGAACGCGAAGATCTTTTGAAGTGGCAATACCGTAATTTCCCTGTTATTGATATTTAAGCACCATATTATGAGATACACCCATTCATTTTATTGATGTAGTTAATAAGAAAAGGAAAATTCCGCATTCAAGTTTCCAATCGCTGTTACCAAGGGGGTTTAAATAAAATAAAAGTCGGGAGGAATCTGAGTTCGATTATAAACTTGTAAATACTCTTAATATTACGTAATTACATATTTTAAAAGATGTATCTTTTTTTTTTCTTTAGATTATTGCTAGGACGTAGATTTCAGCACTGGCGGTTACGTTAAAGTCATTCTTTTACTTGGCCAGTATCGAGAGGTTTCCTGAAGACTGTTGGAAATTCGGGTATTAAGAATAACGAGAGGTATTGCAACTCGATATAATTGGTGTCAAACTTTGTAAGACACAAACAGATATTTTATTTAAACCTAGTTTCAAGATTTTTTTTATATTGTTTAAGGGAATAAACTATTATTTCTAGCATAAGTGGTTCAAACCCGTTTCTTATTCTAAGCAGTTGAGACAGTCCAATATGATTTATGAATTTCAAACATCACACGAGAAATTATTTACAGATGAAGTTTGTTTACCCATGTCCTATTGTGACCCATGCCGCCGTTGGTACTGATTTACAACTAGGTGAAATCATAGGTTGTATGCTTGGAGAGGACTACAGACTCAGCAAATAATATTCTAAGGCATATTTACTAGTTTTACCCAGTTAATGAGGTGCCTAATTGTGGATTCTATACAAAATTCAACTAAGCCAGAGAAAGAATATGTAAGAAAACTATCGTCGAGATGGAAACAGTTTCATCAAGGGTCAAAACCCATAGAGTACAGGGAAGACAGGAACGTCGCTTTAGTAAGGCACATCCTCAACAGGTGGCGCTGAAATTGTCGTCTGCTACTTGCTTACTCAAGTCAATGTTACCAGATGGACAAATTTCGCCAGCTTTTTTTTTTGAACTACTGTATGATTTGTGTTTTTTTTATCAAGCTTAAAATATATATACAGTATATATATATATATATATATATATATATATATATATATATATATATATATATATATATATATATGTATATATATACACACACACACACACACATATATATATATATATATATATATATATATATATATATATACTAAACTATGAATAGAACAAAATTTATCATTGAAAAAGCTAATGGTAAAGTTGTATTTCCAAACTTCTCAGTGGAATTTGGAATCTACCAATGTGGTAACGCAAACTCAAGTCTTCAAAACAATGGTAGCAATGTAGTCACCATATGTAAAACAAGAAGCATATGTTAAATATATTGCCCTTCAAGCATAAACTATCACTTGATGGTGCATTTTCCCCTCGCATATGTCGATGTAAAGTTAAGCTAAGGTTGTATATTGAATGTATATATGTGTACTTTATCAAAGTCCGAAATTATATATTGAAACAGGGCCTACTAGATGCTAAGGCCACTTCGAGAGACCATTATTTTACAAATGTAAGTGTACTCTTGTACCTCTAGAAATGTCGAAAAAATAAGAGCATCTTTTTTTCTGAACATATCTATATATGGTATAAGGAAAATGTAACTCAACAAGCCTAAGACAATATTAGAACACCCACCACCTTTTCTCCCATCCTAGTTTAGTCTTAGGCACAGATACTAATTCGGATGCACATCTTTCACATATTATGTAAGTTATATTTGCAATATTGTATATACATGAAATACGCAGCCTAAACTTAACTTGCGTTTTGTAAATGAACGAGCAACAAGATATATAGTTATGAAAAAGAATATAGGTAGTTTGATGGTCAATATGATTTAATATAAATTGATGGAAAATCACTAGATGGATAGTATTAGACCAATTATTAGATAATTTTTATAGTAACATATGAGCTTTCCGAAATACCAAAAACCCCGTAGGAGAGGACTTTCACAAAACAACCTACTTTGATAGTCATATGCTGGCCACTCTATAAAAGCAGTAGGATAGGAACAGGTAACAGTTAGTGGTAGATTGACTTCCTGGAAAGTGGTTGCCTTCTCCGAGGTATGGTCCAAATGTGAAACGGTTTAAGAATCACTGCCTGGTATTTGAAAAGCGTAGAGCATTGCCTTTAAATGGCAGGAAAATCAAGGTGATAAGCCAACAACGAGGCATCTGGAAGGCCGCAGAATCGCCTCAGTATATCCCACAAATACCATTAGCGCCCACTTCTTGGTTTCTGAGATTTACAGAATTACCATACGATCTTCCTTGGAAAAAAAATGTTGTTAATGTTTCTCATTTTGTCTGTTTTTCTTGCAATATGT
Organism: Palaemon carinicauda; assembly: GCF_036898095.1. Classification (NCBI taxonomy): domain Eukaryota; kingdom Metazoa; phylum Arthropoda; class Malacostraca; order Decapoda; family Palaemonidae; genus Palaemon; species Palaemon carinicauda. Next base: position 74,502,091 of record NC_090737.1, read on the forward strand.
GATTTAGAAGAATGAAGTAGCCTAAACCTTTCATAGACATTGATAAAACGTGGTTAAAGATAATTCGTAAAAGAAAAAAGCAACGATGGTATCTGAATCCCCAGGAACCTGGAAAAAGAAGTGAAATCTGGACCCGCTGTAGTGTACCCAGATAGATGTTAAACTAAGTCGATAAATGATTTGCAAGAAACCAAAGTCTATTACTTTTGTATTGTGAACAGGGAAATGTCTTTTAAAGTAAACCACAATACTACAAGTGAATTGCAAAATGTATATTAATGACGGCCTTGCGATTCTTTAGCGTTATTACTTCTTCAGAAGCATTCTTGACTTTGCACAAAACAACTCTTCTAATTTACTTCCGACCGAGAGGTGGTATCAAGATTTGAAGATCAGAGACAACACCCTGTCCGAAATATTTAGGTAATTTAGTAATGGGTCAATTTCTTTTGTGAGAGGAACTTTTGAATCTTAAATGATTACCTGAATTTTCAGGAACATTACCTTTATTTTGATATCTTCTCAAATTAGGAAAAGTAGTCAGATATTACAAATCTTTGTCACTACGAAGAACATAATTTCATAGGTAATATTCGATTGTTTTATTTTTATTTTTTTCATAAAATCAAAGAAACGATTATAACAAGTTCCCAAGTATTCTACGTTATTTACCTTCAAGTTATTCACACACAAAAAGAGAATGTTTTGCTCTCTTCAAATTAATATTATAAGAAGAAAAAACATTTACCAGATTTAATAAATGGCAACGAATTACAATTAGTTAAAAGTTATTGAAAGTATGCATGAATTGAAAATGGCTTTGATTGAAATTAGAAGTTCAAAGTTTTTATTGCTGCGTTAGAAGTTAACGTTTGGTAAGGAGTTTTATTAGCTAAAAATAAGCGTTATATCCATTTCCAATGAAAACGTGTAAAGCCAATTCATTTTCTTATATAGATATCTTATATGCACAGTTCTTTGATATTTTTTTTTTTTTTTTTTTTTTTTTTTTAGATTTTCCACCTCTAGAGAATCTAAGTCAAAATCTAGATTTTCTTTATAAGTTTGTTACCTTTTAGTTATGGAAGTAATGACTAATATTTGACGGTACACGCAAGGAATCTATATAATTTTCCGAATATTTCTGTATCCTCACCTACTTTCCTAAAGCTAGCTTTTTGATAGTCCACAGAATTTTTAGGTTTTTGTTTCATTGTTGTTCACTTAGTTAGGATGTTCTTCAATTTATAAAGCTTTGCCTTTTTAGGGACCTTCGATTTTATAGGTAATGTGTGACTAGCCAGAGCAACTTTTTCATTTTCATTTACTCAAACGTTTCGAAGAAGAAAAATTAATTATTAAGGCACCATTTGGTAAAACATGGGCAGGTCCGTATAAAACTATTTCTTATAATAGTGATAATGACGTCCAATTATTATTATTATTATTATTATTATTATTATTATTATTATTATTATTAGTGAGGAAAACTGAGGGACCCCCGTTCTAGTCTTCAGAAACAGCTCGTAATTAATTAGCTCTGGTTCATCCAATTTTCTTTTTCTGTCACATGCAGCATCAACTTATATCCCAGAATCATCTCTCTCTCTCTCTCTCTCTCTCTCTCTCTCTCTCTCTCTCGTTACCCGGTTGACCGTAATGGAGGCTAAGAAGTAAATCAATTAGGGAAGCTGTTCATCTGCCATGTGGTAATTTACATGAAGTTTGTAAATGCAATAGTTAATGGAAACTCTGGAGTTACATATTTTGCCCTTCGCCATCTTGGAAAGCACGTGCATTTGCAGCATGCGTACCAGAAGTTGGAAAAAGGATTTCATGTGGTCGGCGTAAAGAAATTACTTGTTTCCGTTTTATCCCTACTCTTCCTACCTTAGTTACGCACTTTTAGGACACCCCTGTCTTTTAGGTAACAGTTAGGTGAATAAACAGCGAAAAGGAGCATTCCTCTCTCTCTCTCTCTCTCTCTCTCTCTCTCTCTCTCTCTCTCTCTCTCTCTCTCTCTCTCTCTCAGTCTATGATTGTTTTAATTATATTCTGTTAGTTAAATGCTTTTATAAATGCTCGTATTATGATTCAGTAGTATGATCTAGTAAGTTATTTTTCGTAACCAGTGCGTAAATTAATTAAAAAATAAAGTCTGCATTTAAGTGAAGTCGAATGTTCAAATCAAAATATATATGTATTTAATAAACGCTAAACAAGTCGGTAGGATGTGTAAATACACAATATCTAAAGATATATTGTGTAAATACTGAAATGTTGCTTCGTAATTGAAGAGGAGGTCAAGATTATTTGTAATTAATTAATCAATTTAACGAGTTGCACACCAAGGTGACATTTTATTTTTTAAATCATATTTTGTATTAGCCAAGGTAACATTCAAAATTGTTTGCAATATATATATATATATATATATATATATATATATATATATATATATATATATATATACATATATATATATATACATATATATATCATATATATAATATATATATGTAATTTATATATATATATATATATACATATATATTATATATATAATATGTATATATATATATATATATATATATATATATATATATATATATATATATATACTCTACTAGTTTACGCGACTCGTCAAAATTTACGGCTAAATATTAAGATAGAAAAGCACGCGCATACACAGATTCAATACTTCCCACCCACTCCCCCAATCCTAACTTCAGCACGGCTGTTGTGGTTTCCGAATATACATCTCGCGGTAACCCCCTCACCCCCCTAACCGAGGGACGGGAGACACCGAATAGTTGTACGTCTGGCAGTGCCATTCAACGTGACCGGAGATATATATATATATATATATATATATATATATATATATATATATATATATATATATATATATATATATATATATATATGCTCACACACCCACACTTGCTCTTTATTATATAGAAGAGATATGTCTGTTAAAATGTGAGAGTGAAATCATATCATTTGCGTAATTTCAGACTTTTTTTTATTAAAGTGTCATACTTCCCTTATGAAGTAAAATTGGAATACTTAGTTTTCGTTTTAGATCCTGTTGTGGCAACAGTAAAGAAACACTTATCTGTTAATATTTTAAAGTTAAAAATAAATTTCAGTGTCAGATTTGAAGGAAAGTTACTTAGCTGTTGGTTACTTCATCAGAAATTTAGATAGAAATAAATTGTTGTAGTGAAGATTTTTTTTGTATTTATGAATTGGATACTATCTCAATATATATTAGAAGGGTCCATAACGTTGAACTGTATCTAGAAATCACTCCAGTATGCTATATGAAAAATAAATAACTTTCGATTTCTCTATAAATAGGGTTGCTTTACCAACGGTGACAAGTGAAGATACTTTGGACACTAAAAGGGTTGCGTCGCGGATAAACAGCCGGCGCTGGAACGAGCCCAAAGGAAGAAGAGTCACATCTGGGGTAAGCAGCTTATCCTAAGTGAAGGAGAGGTCACAAGTTTCTCCATGAGAGAAAGCTCGATAGATTGAAGGATCTGTAAATGAAAAGAACTTTTCACTCCTGACACAGAGAGGACGTGTTCAGCCAACCAAGTTGCTTGCTCCAGAGACCATCGGAAAGGATTTTTTTTTTTTTTTTTTTTTTTTTTTAAGGTTATATTTTGGTTCGATGAGCTGCCAGTGCGGGTCGTATAGTGGATTTTTCCTTTAAAAAACCTGACTGTTGGTTAGTATTGTTGCGCAATAAACTTGTAGATTTTTACACAACTTTTGCCAGATATTGGAGTCGTTGTTGGCAACAAGTAATTGTATCATGGAAGAGATAGGAAATTAAGTTGAGGGTAAAATATCTAATTGTAGTGAGTATAGATTCCTCAGCTTATCGAAAGTTTGCTGATTTTGGATATATATCGGCTGAAATATCTGTTTTAAGAACTTATCTTTCCATTTTATAGCCTTGCAATACTTTCCTAGTTTGTACTTTATTTTTGACAGTTTAGATCTTCAGACCATATCCATGAATGATTCTATTTTGAAAATTTTTCTGTATTTTCATTTGGGTGGCTAGTTAACAATTGCATATTGTGTGTGCATGATTGTATTGTATATGATTATCGTTTATGATTTTTACTTGGGCACTTCCGAATTGTGTAGGTGGTTTCTCTTTGTGAAATTAAGTTTTGCTCTACCTTCTCGTTGTATGGTAGTAGATTTCTTTATAATTATGCACTTCATATCATTCTCTCTCTCTCTCTCTCTCTCTCTCTCTCTCTCTCTCTCTCTCTCTCTCTCTCTCTCTCTCTCGAGCGCACACATATCAAAACAATGGGATAACGGACTTGCAATATTATTTATTTTTTTTACTTTAGCGGCAAATTTTATGATATACTGTGTTTCTTAATAGATGAAGATTACAATGTTTGCGTACTTCTACTTGCCTCCAGTAGACCACTCCAGTTTTAAAGGATTTCGGTTCACTTTCCTTTGTTATCATTACAATTAATTTATAATTCATTGATACTGAGTCCAAAAGACAAAATATCCTAGTATGACGGAAATATGCTGTCGAGAAGCTCTCTCTCTCTCTCTCTCTCTCTCTCTCTCTCTCTCTCTCTGTGTGAAAAACCAAATGGTCCTAAATTCAAGTAGAGTGAGCATCAGGCAATTCAACATCAGGCTGTTCCTGACACTGCTTGAAAAGCATGGTTAATCCAGGAACCTTGAAAATGAGTGGAGGTCTACCGTCTCTGGCATTTTTTTTTATCTCTAATGTGAGTGACTCGTTCAGAGAAAACAATTGGATATGTATCGTTGCTGTTGCTCCTGCGCCTGTAGGTAGGGTTGTTCTCGGTTAACAATGTCATCAAGCACGCAGGGTGATATTTCAGTTTTTGTGCCATAACCTCTCTTGTACTTAGTTTGCAAGGCGTTTCTTATCAATGAGTGGTTAGGCACATTCGTTTATTCTCTTATTCATTTGGTTTGCCATTGCTTCTCTAAGCGCACCCGCCCCCTTTGTTCTTTGGATAGAAACATTCTTGCATTTTAGCTTATTGAATCTTTTGTGGGATCTTACTTCTATCGGCCTCATCACTGTTACCCGTAGAGATTGATCTTTTTTTTTCAGCTCTGCTTAACTTTGCGTTGTTAAATGGAAGCCTGGAACTCTCCCGATATAGTGCCCTCTTTTGTCACAAGGTTTCGTCTATCTTACCACCTTTGTTTAGTCTTACAGAGTCTAATTTGATTGGCAGGGCATTGAGTGAAACCGAGGAATATTCTTTGCCAAATTCATATATCCTTCAATCAATCTTCTGGTAGGATTGCTCTGGAGAGGTGGGGGTTGGACTTTATAATTTTTTTT
>NC_090737.1:74512467-74517467 GCF_036898095.1 Palaemon carinicauda
TTTTCTTAGCTTATCGGTCTATTGTGTTCTCATCATTTCCTGCCTCGTTTGCAATATGTAGGACTCATTAATTTATTCTTCTTGTCTAAATATTATCTGTCATTCTCATTATATGTGCTGCCTATATCCTGTCTTAACAAGTTGCTCTTTTTCTGTCATTATTCTTTCTATAGCTTTTTGAGTTGTAAGTAGCTTTTGTTATAGAGCATTAGTAAGGCTCCAATTTTCTGATGGATAAGTTGATACTTGTACGACCATCTGATTAAATACTTTTCTTTAGAGAGAGAGGGACATTTACGTTTCATAATCTCAATTTATTTACGAAAAGCTCTCGATCCTATGCTTACCCTCTTTTAATTTCGGTGTCATCTCTTGGGGAAACACTTGCTTACGTATATTCATTCATTAACAATATCTAGAGGTTTGTACATAAACCTTATTTGTTGTCTCTCTACATTTTCATTGAACACTATCTTAGTTATACTCATAACCATTTTTAGTCCTACATTTCTGTTTTTTTTTTTATTCAAATCATACTTTATGATGCATCCCATGGTTCACTAATTGACCCCATTAATGTTAATTCCTAAAATTTCCAAATATAAACTCTTTAAAACATCTTATAGGCACGCTATGAATAATTTAGGAGAGATGGGGTCTCCCTCTCTAGCTCTCCTCTGAATTTGAATGTTCTCACTGTCTTTATGTAATTCTAGGATTACTGTACTTCCGTATAGGTATTTTAAAGTTGTTTAACATAAGATTCATATATCCCTTCTATTCATATGTACATTATATATATATATATATATATATATATATATATATATATGTATATATATATTTATTTATTTATTTATATATATTTGGTTTTATATACAGTATATATATATATATATATATATATATATATATATATATATGTATATATATGGTTTTATGTATATATATATATATATATATATATATATATATATTATATATATGTATATATATATATATATATATATATATATATATATATATATATGTATGTATGTATGTATGTATGTATGTATGTGTGTACGTATGTGTGCGTGTGTTGGGTGTGTATTAAAATTAAAATAATTAATAGGTTGTAAGCGTGCATAAGCGTGATTATGTATGAAGATAAACTCCTTATTCAGTCTCTATGTATGCAACTTATTGATTATTATTCTAAACTCAAAATTTTAGCCCTGTCACCCAATAGCCATTCCCTACCATCTCCTCGATTTGCTTTTCATTAAACACCTATACCCAACAATAAATCACTCAACTACCTCTAATCCTCTACTATACATATTACCCATCGATCATTAGCAAATAATGTTTTGACAATCAAGCAAACAACGTGACGTTGAACTCTCCCCAACGTTTTATTTTTCAGTCTAGGATTTTACCTCACTCAAAACCTTATTTGTGTTGATGTTTGCTTTTGACTTTTCTGATAAAGGAAATCTTATATTCCATTTCAAGTTATTTCTATGTGTACTTGTTTTGGTTACCGTATCTGCTTTTTTTTTCCTTTTTCTTTTTGTCAGGGATATTATAGTTACTCTTATTTCAACGTAGTTGCTATGCTTCTGATCCCAAGGTTGGTAAGAGAATCCAGACATTAGTCTATCAAAATATATGGCTTATTTGAATATAAAAAAACACGTCTAAATGTGCAGAACTTATCACTAATCGTATGCTAAGTACAAACATACCTATTAGCTACGATGGTGAAGATAGGTTGATTAAAAAAAAAAAAAAACTGAATTCGGTAGGAATAAGAACAAGAGAATTGTCATTGACTTTTATCATTTTTCGTAGCTGGTAGGTCACTGTTGTTACAAGTTTCCTGGACCAGGGTTCGGTTTCGCCGGTCAGAGTTATTGTCTTTGAGTAGTTCCGCCTGCGGCTATGATCCCGAGGTCGGTAAGAGAATCTAGACATTAATGTATCAAATATATGGTTTATTTGAATATGAAAAACACGTCTAATGTGCAAACTTTATCATTAATCGGATACCGTATACGAACATACCAATTAGCTACGATGGTGAAGATGGGTTGATTTCAATTCTAAGTAAAAAAGCCTGAATTCGACGTGTATAAGAACGGAAGAATTGTCATTGACTTTTATCTTTCTTCGTAGCTAAGTGGTAGGTCACTGTTGTTACAAGCTTTCTGGACCAGTGTTCGTTTTCGCCACTCAGAAGCTATTGCCTTTGAGTGGTTCCGCCTGGGGTTCTGATCCCGAGGTCGGTAAGAGAATCCAGACATTAATGTATCAAAATATATGGCGTATTTGAATATGAAAAACACGTCTAAATGTGCAAAATCTATCATTAATCAAATGTCAAGTACGAACATACTAATTAGCTATGATGGGGAAGAATTCGACAGGTGAAAGTACAGAAGAATTGTCATTGACTTTTATCTTTCTTCGTGACTAAGTAGGTCACTGTTGTTACAAGTTGCTTGGACCGGGGTTCGATTCCCGGGCGGTCAGAAGCTAATGTGTTTGAGTGGTTCCGCCTGGGGCTCTGATCCCGAGGTTGGTAAGAGAATCCAGACGTTAATATATTAAAATATATGGTTTATTTGAATATGAAAAACACGTCTAAATGTGCAAAATCTATCATATATATATGCATATATATATATATATATATATATATATATATATATATATACATACACACACACGCATATATATATATATATATATATATATATATATATATATGTATATATAAATAAATAAATATATATATATATATATATATATATATATATATATATATATATATATATATATATATATATATATTTAGGGAAATATGTGGCTCGTTATACGCAGTGAGATAAAACTCCTTCATGAAAACATATTTTTTATTAATATCTTCCATCTATTCATCAATATTATGAAGCTTAATAGTATCTAAATGACTTCGGTGTTCTCTTGCTATGCTAGCACTTTAAACAAAATCCAAAGATAATTCCCATTAAGCATGTTTTATATATTTTTCATGGAGACTTGCCTACATTTGTATATGTATTTAGATAAAGATAAAGGAAAAAAGACAATTGGTCTTCTCTGTAATGCGTGTAGAAAAAAGGAAAGCAAGTATAAACTCATTATTTAATTAGCTTATCTGGGAAAGAGAGGGATCCACTTTAGAATGATTTATCTATCGATTCATTGAAAGATGAACTTAACAGTATGAAGTTCGCTTGTGTTTTTATTTTCCACATAGCATGTCATCTAATGGAAGTTAATCTTTCCGCAGTATTCTACAGGACTGATTGAAATCTAGCAATTCCCTTATACAGCAGGTGGAAGACATCAGTACTTCAATGCCGATACACTTATTTACGTATATGTTTAAGTTTAACAGTGCATGTGTTTTGTTTTTGAATTAGAATGCTTTGAATTGTAACGATCTCTGTTGTTACGTGAAACGATACTTCTTGCAGAGTAAATGATACCAAGCTGTTGGAATGAAGTTACAACATAGTCATTACATTCCTCTCTTTTTACAGTGTTTATGGTGTTGTAATGACATGATGTACTAATCAATGACTTAAATGTTTGCCGTACAATTTCATACGAATAATTTTGGCAGTTTGTCTGAACGTGTTTGTATGTTTTGGTTTGTGTTTGCACATTAATGTGTTGGATAAACTGTCAGAATCGTCTTTCTCTGCAGCTTCCATTATCAGCGGAATAGATGTATAGACCAAACTGTTTGCAGCGACCGGAAAAATGGATGTCGTTGTTTGGACAGGCCATTTGGAAGAGTGTAGTCAATGAACCATTTTTTAAACCTTTAGCAAGTAACAGCCAACCATATGAAACTTTTCACACGGACAAAATTATTCAAATTTCACCGTTATTCTAGTTCCCGTCTCTAACTAAACATAGTATTCGTTATTTTTTAATTCTCCGCATTTTTCTTCTTGTATTCCCATTTTCCCTTAAGGGTATTTTCTTCTGAGGAATAATGCAGAAGCTAAATTTGCATTTGCAAGTGGAGCACTTATTTTTTTAAGGGTTAGATCACCTACCGGAAAGAAGAGTTGAAGTGTTAAAGGCCAGACTGTTACTGCCCTCACTTGTTCTACTCTTCATACAACTTTTATTTACATATTCAACAAATCCAGTTGAAACCTCTGGGCAATTTTATTATAGAATTTCTCATCTTTTTCCTAATTCATTTGATACAGCTTTTAGTAGGCTCCCGTTACTCAGGTGAATAGCAACCTTATCTCATCAGCAGGAGACCTGAGATCGAGCCCACGGAGACACGTCTTTTTGTCCGCCTCCTGAAAAGCAAGTACCATACATCATGTTGGTCGGCTGCGATGAGTTTTACAAGGTAGAGAAGGCCATGGGCTAAGCAACTATTACAAGGAGCCTTAATGAGAAACGGAATTCAAGCACCAGTGGCGCCACTATGTTTTACAGTTATTCAAATACAGGATAATTCACAGTCTGGTTGTCTTATTTCTGCGTGTATCTTTAATAACTAAATCACTTCACCTTTTACAATTACTATTTTTGGTGCGTGAAAGAACAACAATTAATGACGATTTTCATGGCATACAAGGTAAAATATTCGTTTTCATGTCTTCCTCGTTACATTTTTTCCTTGAACATGTTATGTAAAAAAAAAAAAGATAGTAATGATAATAATAAGAAAAATAGCAACTTTTATTCATCACAAAGTTGAGGTCAGAACTTAAAAGTATTTCTTTTATATTGTCTTTAAAAAGTTTAACAGATTTTAAACTCGCACTTATATTATGGCAGTATCATATTTAAGATTTTTTTTTTCTTGATAACGTCAAGTAGGAAGCGGCCAATTTGAAATTTAGGTAGAACACTAAGCCTTATACAAGTGAATTTGCTCATCTGCAGTATTGATTTGCTGGTATTTTGTCCTTTGATACGAGTATGACCTCAGCGAAGACCTACTCTCATTAAAGGAT
>NC_090737.1:74524967-74527467 GCF_036898095.1 Palaemon carinicauda
CAGAAAAATAATGATGAAAAATTAATTCTTTCAAAGTTCCCTTTTTAGCAAACTTAATAAACATTGGGTATTACATTGGGTGGCCGAAGGCGCATAAGGTTTTGTGAAAGGGGGCTCTCTTAATAATATATGCTGAATTTTAAGCACTTTTTAATCTTGAGAGAGAGAGAGAGAGAGAGAGAGAGAGAGAGAGAGAGAGAGAGAGAGAGAGAGAGACAGCGCGCATCCTCACTATCCCAATTTCTTAATTGTTTGTTTTTACATAATAGGGAAAATTAGGCCTATATAATGAGGGAATTTAAACTAGGTGACAGAAAGATTGGTATTGGAAAAAACCGCAAGTGTCCAGATAAGAGGACCAACAAATGATTGCCAGAATTATCAATAAAAGAATATTGTTGCATCCAAAATGAAGGTCGATGGACTGATCCAGGGATAACTAACTAGAGGAGTTGTGATATGATCAAAAGATCGTTGGTATTATTAGAGGAAGATTGGTGGAAAGATCAGGAGATTGGGACGTCCTGTGTGATTGCTTTGATGAAGAAAAGATCACCCTCATTCTTGCGTCTTTTCTACGTCCTCCTTCTTGTTAGGGTGGGAATAGCAATATACAAAAATATTTAATTACGAGATGTCAATTTAAATATCAGTGAAGGTCTGTGTAGTCCATTGGGAATTTTTTTTTTTTTTTTTTTTTTTCAAAATGCATTGACAAGTTTTATGCATCACTTAATATCACATAGCCAGTAGATAAAAAAGATTTGTTTTAGATATATATGTGACTGGATTTCGAAAGTAGCTTTTAATGAAGACAATTTTAAACATGTTTTATGTTGGACGTTCTTTAGCCTAATAAATATCATCAAAGTTTGGTATTATGTAATTTATTATTAATAAAGGGGTTAAGATTTTCCAGCCTAATGAATTAAACTTAACTTCTACAAAGTTTCCCTGATAAATTCGGTATATATATATATATATATATATATATATATATATATATATATATATATATATATATATATATATATATATATTTATACATTAAATTTTGTTGACAGAAAAAAGTTAAAAATAAAACCTGTAATAATAAGATATTTCAATTTTATCTTATAAAACTCTGCTTCTTAAAAAAAATACATTAAAATCTTAAAAACATTAATACTTGGGTAAACGTTTCTAACCAAAACATAAATGTCTATGTTTCTTTTTTTTACTACAGTATGTAGATAACATATATGTTGTATGGTTAAAATAGCGTCATACTTATGCACTTGTGGACTGTTCAGAAAGGTGGGCTCATTAAAAATCATTGGGTCAATCTTTTATGAGAAATTCGCTATCTTGCCAAAATTACTTTCGTCCTTTTATCCTTCTTTCATGATGATACCCATAGAGAAACGATTTGTCTTATTTGTTTTAATTTATTATGTTCGGATTCATGGTTCTACATAATTTTTTTTTCTTTTTAAAGATAGTTATTTAATCCTTAGCGGGTAGTTTAATGTCACGGTGGGGTAAATCTACTGCTAATTTTGCAACAGCCTCCGATTTTTCATTACCAACAACCCCAATATGGGCAGGAGTCCAACATATTTCAACATTCACATCTTGAGAATAGAATTTATTAAGGAGCTCTTTCATTTGTAATGAAATTTGATTCGTATGAGCAAGACCTTTTTTAGGGTTTTTTTATGGCACTTCTTAAATACGTATAGATGACAAACTTATGATGCACCCTAACTTCAATTGTTTTATTGATGGTAATTGCAAATAAGATTGCAGATAGTTCAAATGTAAATACTGATGCTTCAGTACGTAATGAGAAATAATTTAGAATGTCTGAGTACACCGCAGTACAGGGTATTATGTAATGACAGAATGGTATGGCTAAATGTTATCTTAATATTGAAGAGAATAGTTGAATATTCATTGAGAATTATTTATGATTATTAAGATAAGCAAAACTTAATTAATTTCCTGAAATTTTTCCCGGAAATATAATATATATACAGTATATATATATATATATATATATATATATATATATATATGTGTGTGTGTGTGTGTGTGTGTGTGTGGGTGTGGTGTGTGTATGTATGTATGTATGTATGTATGTATGTATAACTACATACATATATGTTTGTGTGTGTAAATTAATTATTTGTTAATACTCGAAGAACAAATCAAACATCCCTGAGAATTTTTCGTTGATGTTCTTCTCAAATATTTTTTTAACGACTGCAATCTAATAAAGATATATATATATATATATATATATATATATATATATATATATATATATAAATATATATATATATATATATATATATATATATACACACACATATATATATATATATATATATATATATATATATATATATATATATATATATATATATATATATGAAACATTAGTGTAATGCATACATTTCTCTCTTTGTAGTTAAAAGCTGATCTCTCAGCTCTTTAAAACGAATTAATGAAAAGCAAC
>NC_090737.1:74539967-74542467 GCF_036898095.1 Palaemon carinicauda
TTTAATATTTTTCAAATGAAGACACTTTCAGAGCAGTCGCATGTACAAGGATGGTCATTATTCAGAGGTATTGGATAATTCAATAATACGCCTATTTATGAGTGTCCGCGGAATTTTGAACAGGACTGTACATTTTTAGACCAGTAATCTGTCGATAATTATTCATACTAGATACGCACGTTAAGCGTAAGAGATTTCAACATTGATAACACTCTTAGACATTAGCGGTTAAATATAGATTCTAATTACAATTCGTAAAATGTATTTTGTGGTTAGACTACTTTAAGTACAGTAGTCATGGAAAAAAAAAGATTAGGTTCCCGTGATTTTCTATTTTTCAAATGACAAGATTTGTAGTATAAGGTATATTTCTTGGGAGAGAAACGCGTTCTTACTGGCAGAAAGATAATTACTCAAAATATGAATATAAATGTGGAAATTCGATGTAATTATATCACTTATACTTCCAGATTGAAAATATTGGAATATCCTGGAAGGACTGATAATTACAATGAGCTGAAAGGGCTTGAATACATTGAAAAAGACAATTGAAATTGATGGAATAACGATTGACTTCATTAGAAAATACTTAAGTGTGGCCATGACGAAATGACATTGTCCTCAGAACAGTAAAGAATTTCGATGGAAAAGTACAATGATCAAGTCCCCTTCCTTTCTTTCATCTCGATTGCAGAATAATAACTACGAATCTGCAATAACATCTGGGAGCGACGGCTGCAGCTTTTGATTTCTTTTGCATCACATGTTGGGTAAAGTGAAGTAATCGACCGAGGAACGAAGGACAAAAAAGATACAATGGAAGTGATATCGGGACCGAAAGGTTCTTCCACTGCTGTGTGCCGAAAAGTTTTGGGAAGAGTCAAATAAATTTGAATCGAGAGGGGTTGGTTAAAAGAATTGCATGCTGGGGAAGCGAGGGTCATTGCTAGAATTCAAAGAAAATTTCGCATGTTTTGTTTGCAAGACATTTTTTGACCAAATATTTTGATTATTAGCCAGAGGTGGATGTAAGCTTTCCTCTGGTTAGCTAAGGTGGCTAGGATACACCGTTTGGCACCTGACTAATTTGTTAACTGGAATTTCTTCATTGATCCATATATTACTTGGGCTGAAGGAAAATGATCGCATCAGTCTTTTCTCCTCTTGTTACATTGGATTGCATGCCGTGAGACGTTTACATTTGAAATAGGTACTATAGTGATTTATGGCTATCGTGTGTGTACATGTTAGTTTTATATATATATATATATATATATATATATATATATATATATATATATATATATATATATATATATAATGTGTGTGTGTGTGTGTGTGTATTTGTTAGTGTGTTTATGTAAGACTTAGAATTTGAAGAAGAATTAAGATAATTCTAACTTCTATAAGTATTTAGAGATAAATGGAATCATTTCACCTCCATGGTGTTAAACCTTGTGAGTTTTTTTATTCATGTTCTCCTTAAATGAGTTTTATGGAAAAGTAGGCAAAGTTGATAAGTTTTCAACATACCTTTTTCACAAGAGGTGGAACAGAAAGAAAGGTTGTTCGCTATCATATTCTGAATGGCTCAAGGTTGCAGAATATTCGGGAAGATATTGGTCTTCATACAACTGAAATAGAATGACTTTAAAATTTCTGGAGGAGTGAAGCCTCATGTGTTTGCAAACAGAACGAAATGGGAATGATAGAATTTGATGCTTTGACAGCTAGTGGCGAAAGGGAAAAGTTGTTGTGTTCATGTTCTGGCTTTAGAAAATATCGCTATATCATGGAATTGCATGTTTTAAAAAACTGAAAGAAATGTCACTTGTCTGGGAAGATCTCTTTTATTTTTAGCAGTACATCGAAATAGTTACAGACTGAGGAGCGTCATATGTAAACTCTAAAAGTATCTTAACTAAAACCCTTTATTTTTCTTTTTGTCAGATAGGTAAATGTGATTTGACGGCAGTAGCCTTGCTGAATGTCACCCAATTTCCATAACTCCCATATTACCTATAGTTTTTGAACATCTTTCAGCAAAACTTCTAATTGGGCATGCTGGGGACAAAAATCTGTTCCCTAGATCACAATTTGGCAATCGCAAAGGCCTTGGAGCATGTGATGCCCCTCTTACAGTTTCCAATGTTGTAAAAAAATCCCTTGATTGCGGTCAGGAATTTAGCATGACTGGCCTTGAGTTTAGCGCTACCTTCGACTGTGTTGATCATGAGGCGCTTTTTTTTCAAACTCAAATATTTAGGAGTAGTATGGGGCTTTTCTTAGCATCATCATAGAATTGATAAGTAATAGATCGAAAAGGGTTGTTGACGGGCATCAAAGTGAATATAGGAATGTGATATATGGTGTTCCTGGCCCATTACTTTACATACATATACTATGATATTTGGTTTGGCCTAAAAAACAACCTCGTTACGTATACTGATGATACTACTCTCTTTGCCTTAATTCCATGTCATGAATGTAAATCTGGGGT
>NC_090737.1:74544967-74552467 GCF_036898095.1 Palaemon carinicauda
TATATATATATATATATATATATATATATATATATATATACATATATATACATATTTATATAAATATATATATATATATATATATATATATATATATATATATATATATATCATTATCGTATGATATACTACCATTTACTTTAGAATATATCATGAATTTTTTATTTGAGATGGTGATTATTGCTTACATTTTATTCTACTTTGGACAAGAAATAGCAACCAAGAATATCCTACGTGAATCCCGTTGCAAGACTGGAACTGTAAGCTTTGCCAGAGAAGAGGAGGCTCGTGTGAGTATATTTCGAAATTAATCGTGGAACTTATAATTTCAAGGAATCTCAATGTTTTCATTTATCAATACTTGTTAAATAATTTCAGTTTCCAAATACTTTTGTTTTTTAAATTTTTACTCCCATAGCCTTTATACAGTATTAGACTATAATTCCATCATTCAGCATTGTTATGAGGGCGAAAAATCACGTGAAAAAGGGATTCAAAACATATGTTGATACCAAATATTAAGGAGAAAAAGAAGTTTAGAAACATAACTGGAAGTAAGTTTGTCTAGAGAGAAGTTTATTTACACACACACAGACACACACACAAACACACACACACACCCATATATATATATATATATATATATATATATATGCTTCTAATTATAGACATATAAATGTGTGTTTATATTATATTATATATTATAAGAGATATCCTAATATAATTTAAGTGAGTAATGACAAAGGATATCTACGTTTTTCCGAAATTATTTAAATGCCTCTCTGAATCATGTTTCCTTACGCCATACATTGAAATTTCTATCCGTTATTAATTAAGAAAATTTGTTAATCAAGAAGAGATAGAAAAGAAAAAAAGAGGATTGACAATGGTGTATCGCACAGTACCTATTGAACTAATGCAGCTAATAAGTTGGTCAGGTTTCCTGAGGGTGGAATTTTTGCAACGCAAATGTAATTTATGGCCATGAATAAGTGATTCCTTTAATAATCAATTTTGTTTCAAAGAAATTTCATTTTAGATGCTGGGGCAGTTTGTAATGGACAAGCGAGTTTACATGCGACTGCGTGCTGAGAGAGAGAGAGAGAGAGAGAGAGAGAGAGAGAGAGAGAGAGAGAGAGAGAGATTCGTGGTAGCAGGTGTCCAGAAGAGGCGCTTCTCGATGGTTGTTGGCTTGGTATTAATAAATCCTCACAACTACCTCCTCTGCCATCCCCTCTACACATCCACTGCCCGGCCTCCTTCCATCCTGCAAGGAGTGGAAAAGCGTTGTAGTCATTTCATGATCAAGTTTAACAGGGGCAGTCACATTCCCTTCAAGCTGATGGAGTGAAAGCAAGGGTGCGGCCTCTCTCTCTCTCTCTCTCTCTCTCTCTCTCTCTCTCTCTCTCTCTCTCTCTCTCTCTCTCTCTCTCTCTCTCTCTCAATTACAGTTTCCTCCCGTTTGTTTACAATCAGTCGTCACCATTAGATTGCGCTCTGCCAATCAAATTCCTTGCCATTTATGCTTGATTGTGGTCGCCCAAGACAGTCTTTTATTTATTTGTGTTTTGGTACTCATTCAAGTTGTAGATCGTGAATATGTTTAATCGTAGTTAATGTATTATAGTCCATTACTTTATTATAATCAAACGATAATTGACTGCCCTGTCTGTTTCACTCACTCATATCCATTCTAAATTCATAGAATTGTCTTCAAAAGGAAAATCTTTAAGAGTGTTCAGCCACTGTGTTACTTGACAATCTCATTCATTAGTTTTCTAAGTATAAAAGTTTTTTTTTTTTTTTATTTACGAGTTAGTGATAAGCTTTAAAATATAATGACTTCATATACATTTATATGAATTTTTACCAATATAAATACCACATTATGATATACAACATTTGATATATCCCGACCTTCGTGTTAACCATCAATTACTGATTATAGTTTGAAATACCCTCAGACGCACAAAGTTGAATGAAAAAGCTTTACTTATTTTTTAACTAAATTTAATTCATCATAGATTAAATTTGACTAATCCGAATGGGTGAAATGCAAGGCAAGATAAGTAATGACTACTACTGTTAGGGACCATTGCTTTTCCATATATGATTATTATGAAGAATAAGTGGTGGCAATCCAATGATGAATTAAATTTCGATGTAGGGGAAGGAAAGGGATCTTTATTAATAACTCATTACCTGTAATTAATATCTGGATTAGCCTTACATACACACACATATATACATATAGTATATATATATATTTATATATATATATATATATATATATATATATATATATATATATATATATATATATATATACACACATATATATATATATATATATACATATATATATATATATATATATAGATAGATAGATAGATAGATAGATAGATAGATATAATATATATATTGTGGAACGATCCCTGTGGTGGGGTGTTGGAGTGAAAACTCGTCGACCTTTGCATGTTTATTTAATTGATGGTCACTGGAAAAATTACAGACATAAGAAATTCATAGTGACAGTTCTTCAATTAATCAAAAAAAAAAAAAAAACATATTTAAAGAAATTTACATTCAATCAACAATGTTTTATTAGAAAAACTCTATTACTATAATTCCAATAATGGTAATTCCTTCATATTACACATTTTTATTAATATTTCCAAAAAAGACCTCTGGTATGATAACTTGATTACAAATTTCATAACACTAGGCGGGTGAATCCCTTGGTTCTGCTATACACCGAATTTTTAAGAAATATGTGCTAAGCATTATTAGGCATCATTAATGTCATGAGAGAATTCCACTAAATAGTTATTCGATCTGTGGCATGTTTTATCTAGCCTAACCCCTTACGACCTCTATTTTCCCTCATTAAATTGTAAAGACCTCTTGATAATATCCTTTACTTACCGAACTGTTTGCTTTCCCACTGTAAGGACCGTCCGGCATTCTCCCCTCATGGACAGCTGACAAATCCCTACCGAGGGAACGGCACCGTTAAACAAGCACACCCCTCACTATATTTTCACGTGTCTATATTTCATCATATTAGTAGCTCTACTTAGCTATTGTTATTTAAACAGCAACCCTGACAACCCTTTTAAGTCTATAAATCTCAGAACACTGTGATGCTTACCTTATAATTCCATCTAAAGGTCGTCAATGTGGACTCTCTCAAACACGTCCACTCCCAACGCCGAGTAATGTTTGAAAGACCCACCTGCCGCTGTCTCATGTGCTTGACAGGGGAGCGGGAGACGGACCGATGGTTCCTTTTGTTTTGTTACGAGCGAACCAACATATAAAAGTGTCCCTCATAATTATTGTCTCTGAAGGAAACTTCCTCATTTTAAATTTTCTTATGATTTCACAAAGCATAAGCCTCTATTAGTGACCCAAAATATAATCACAAATTTTGAATTTACCACGAACAGTTATTCAAAGTTGCGCAAGGAAAAGTGAACCTATTGTTCAGTAACGCCCACTAGATCCGTCTCCTCCTCCAAAATTAAAATAAGCTTCGACAGCGGTGTGTCATATTCCTTGCCCTCTCTCCTGACAGTCACCATCCTCACCAAACCATCTTTCCCTACTTTAGTCTGCACTACTCTAGCCAATGGTCAATGGCAGTGTGCTTCATTCTCCTTGACCATAAGGACTACGTCTTATTGTTCAGTAATGCCCACTAGATCCGTCTCCTCCTCCAAAATTAAAATAAGCTTCGACAGCAGTCTGTCATATTCCTTGCCCTCTCTCCTGACAGTCACCGTCCTCACCAAACCATCTTTCCCTACTTTAGTCTGCACTACTCTAGCCAATGGCCAATGGCAGCATGCTTTATTCTCATTGACCATAAGGACTACGTCTCCTACCCTGACGTTTCGTCGCTCTTTGAACCATTTCTGTTGCTGTTGTAACCATAACAGGTGTTCACATTTCCAACAGGCCCAGAACTGCTCGGCTGTATGCTGCACCTGCTTCCATCTCTGCTTAGAGTGGCTACCTATTGCAATGTCGCAGCCTACAGGCGAATCTCCCATGTTCAAAAGCTTGTTCGGTGTGAGTGGAACTGGGTCTCTACTGTCTGAGGTGACGACAGTAAGGGGCCTACTGTTAACCGTTGCCTCCACTTCACAAAAGAGTGTGCATAGCCCTTCATAATCCAAATGCGGTGTCCCCAAGACTATATCTAGGACCCTCCTCACGGTACATATCAACCGTTCCCATGCTCCTCCAAAATGTGAGGGGCCGGGAGGATTGAAAATAAATTTCACCCCACACCGGAGCAACTCATTTCGCACCTTGTTTTCTGCCAAGAACTCGTAACTGAAGTCGAGAACTTTCCGCGATCCCACAATATTAGTGCCGCAGTCGCATCTAACCGTCTTGACCTGACCACGACGAGCCAAAAATCTCCTGAAGGCACTAGTGAACGAGTCTGATGTGAGATTTGAGGCTACCTCCAAGTGTATGGCCCTCATGTTCAAGCAAGTGAATATAACTCCCCAATGCTTCATCTGTGCTCTACCTCACTTTACAAAGAATGGCCCAATATGGTCCACCCCAGTGTGATAAAATGGGGGTTTCCCCGACTCCACGCGATCATTTGGTAGATCGGCCATTAGCTGCTCGATAACCTTTCCATGTGCCCTGCGACACCTGATGCATCTGCTCAGCACGCGCTGCACTGCTGCATTGCCCTTTACTACCCAAAATTTCTCCCTCATCAGACTCAGAACATGCATTACACCCATATGGTTAGAATGCTCATGATAATACTGGATCACCATGTCTGCCATGTGGCCCTTATACAGCAAAATAATTGGATGCCTTTCGCTTGGAGAGATATTTGCCAAAGATAACCTACCTCCAATGCACAATAGCCCATTTTTCAGGATTGGTTTCAACTTTCTTAGGGAGCTAGAAACCCTAATAGTACCTCCCTTCTCAAGGCTCTCTATCTCTATCTCGTAATCAACACGCTGTGTTACCTGCACTACCAAAGTCTCTGCCAAGCTAATTATTTCGGTGGACAAATGCATATCTAGCTCGTTGAGCAGCTGCCTATGTTTATAGATAATGTACCCAGCAAATAGCAACAACCAACCCAAAGCTCTAAGGAGCTTTATCCACCAGGAATAGTGGTGGATGATTTTATACAAACCTGTTTGCCTGATATCCAACCCAATCCCGTAACTGATTATCTGGTAGCCTCTAGTTCCTGTTGGTCCTATCTCACGCTTTACTTCTAATCATTCCACACCATCTGGCATTTGAGCTGGCTCAGTTGGCCAGAGACACTCCTCCTTTAACAGAAACTCCGGCCCTTTTCTCCACCTTTTGGACTGCTTGGAACGTGTTGCATCGTCTGCTGGATTCCACTCAGAGTTAACATACCTCCACTCTTTTTAATCACTGCCCTCCCTTATCATAGAAACACGATTTGCCACAAATGTCTGGTATCTGGCTTGATCATTCCTAATGTATTGCAAGACAGTTGTTGAGTCGGTCCAATAATAGACCCCATCTACCCTGAAATCTATCATGGTCAGAACAGTGCTTCCGAGTCTTACGGCTAGTACTGCTGCACTAAGCTCTAGGCGGGGCACTGAAACATGCTTCAATGGTGCTACCCTTGCCTTTCCCATGATGAATCTGCAAGATACATTTCCCCACGGATCCGAGACCCGCAATTATGCCACTACTCCTAAAGCCATGATGGTTCAATCTGAGAACAAATGCAACTGTACTAGGGTGGCTGATTCTCATGGAATAACCTTCAGGCTTCTTGGCACACTTATCCCATTGGTCTGGCTCAGCTTCTTGGTCCATGCCTTGATGCGGTCCATAGTGTCAGAGTCCAATTCCATGTCCCAGGCTATCTTTAATCGGCAGAGGGGGTCATAAATCGAGGCTATAGCTCACAACAAGTCACGCTTAGTCCTTGCAACTGAAACTAGCTCTGCCCGGACACCCAATTCATCAGTGGTCAAGTCCCACTGTACTCCCAAAGCCTTTGTCTTATGTGACTCTGATCCATCTATAAGCTCTGAGGTGCTCCTACTATACCACTCCCTCGGGATGGACGACATAACTTCCACACAAGGGCTACTGAACTTGGTCAATGTAAATCCTCCTTTTTTTCAGAGCTCCTTAACCTCTAACAAATTGACTAACAGTGCATCTTTGCAATCCTCAGCTCTCAAGCAGTCATCTACATAAAAGTTGTTGGCAACTGTGAACCGTGCTCCCTCTGAAAATTCATTCCTAAGGTCTCTTGCTGTCTGTTTCAACATGAAGTTTGCAATGCTCGGAGAAGAACAGGCCCCGAACAGGTGGACTGCCATTCTCCACTCTTTGGGTTCCTCGTCAAGACTATTTTCCCACCAAAAGAACCTGAGATAGTCCCACTGATGCTCTGGTACCCGTACCTGATAGAACATAGTATTTATATCTCCTGTATAGGCAAATAGACCTCCCCTAAACTTCACCAACACACCCAGCAAAGAGTTCATCATATCAGGTCCCTGCAAGAGTAGGTCGTTCAATGATGTACCCTCCACCTTGCTTGCACAGTCAAATACAACACGGACCTTGTCTGGCTTATCTGGATGTTGCACACCAAAATGAGGAATATACCACACATTTCCTGGGCTGGCTGTGGTCACTTGCTCAGCATAGCCTTTCTGTTGCATCTCTGTCATGAAGGCACTATACTGCTTAGCGTAGTTACCATCCTTCACTAGCTTCTTACGAAGTTTGTGCATTCGGCGCAATGCGATGTCCCTTGTTTCTGGCAAGGGTCCCTGATTGTCACGCAGAGGCAATGGCACCTCGTAACTTCCTCCTACAGTTCTAACCCCTTTCTCTATTATTTCTAGCCATTTCCTGTCCTCTGCAGATTTTTCCCTTCTGTTAGATGCAACATCGTCATACTCGCGATTATCACTTTCAACCAGCATGCGGTCTAACTCAAGACGCTTGCTTGTCACTTGGATCCTATTGATATGCTCTTGACACCCTTTGTCCTTTGCCCCACATACAACCCAGCCAAATAATGTTCGTATGGCATGTGGTTCATGGAGGCGTGTTGAGTTGATAACTTCCCTTGGCTCGAGCAAGTGAGGAACATTGTTCCCAATTAATAAACCCACCTCAGTATCCACATCTGGGATGTAAATCTCTCGCAAGTGCGGCCAGCGTTCCAGATCTCCAGCCCTGACCACATCACACTCATCAATTGGTATGCGAGAGGCACTTAACACCGGAGGGAGTGTAATGCAAGTCTTGCCCTCATACTCCAATACTGAAAATCCCGAGACTAGGCTGCATGCAACTTCCCCTATTCCGTTGATGGTTTCAACATTCGCCTTAACGTCCCGCCTCTCAGTGCAGCCTAGGGTCTGCATTCAACCTCCCTTCCTTCCCTTGACCTAATCCTTATCGGCACAACTGACATCCCTGTACCAATGCTACCTCCTCTAA
>NC_090737.1:74557467-74573414 GCF_036898095.1 Palaemon carinicauda
ATTATTATTATTATTATTAATATTATCATTGTTATTATCATTATTATTATTATTATTATTATTATTATTATTATTGCTAAGCTACAGCCCTAGTTGGAAAAGCAGGATGCTATTAGCCCAGGGCCCCCAACAGGGAAAATTGCCCAGTGGGGAAAGGAAACGAGGAAAAATAGAATATTTAAGAACAGTAACTACGTTAAAAAATATTTCTTATATCAACATAAAAACTTTAACAAAATAAGAGGAAGAGAAATTAGATAAAACAGTGTGCCCGAGTGTACCCTCAAGCAAGAGAACTCTAACCCAAGATAGTGGAAGACCATGGTACAGAGGCTATGGCACTACTTAAGACTAGAGAACAATGGTTTGATTTTGGAGTGTCCTTCTCCTAGAAGAGCTGCTTACTATAGCTAAAGAGTCTCATCTACCCTTACTAAGAGGAAGTAGCCACTGAACAATGAAAGTGCTGTACTTAAGCCCTTGGATGAAGAAGAATTGTTTGTTAATCTCAGTGTTGTCAGTTGTATGAGGACAGAGGAGAATCTGTAAAGAATTTGTATGTGTAGGCAAAGAAAAATTGATCCGTTACCAGAGAGAAGGATCCAATGTAGTACTGTCTGGCCAGTCAAAGGACCCCGTAACTCTCTAGCAGTAGTATCTTAATGGGTGGCTGGTGTTGGCAGGTGTACGAGGACAGAGGAGAATGTGGAAAGAATAGGGAAAGCCAATTCAGGTATGTGTAGGTAAAGGAAAAATGAGCCGTAGCCAGAGAGAGGGATCCAATGTAGTACCGCCTGGTCAGTCAAAGGACCACAATAACTCTTTAGCGGTAGTATCGCAACCGGTGGCTGGTGCCCTGGCCACCCTTCAAATAAGAGAAGAGAACACAACCCTGAGAAAAAAGAATAGGACTTTTAACCTTTTTAACAGTTACGAAGAACATTTTATGAAACTAGATACATGTAGTTTCACATTTCCTAGATTGCGTAGATATACTTACTATAAGTGGTATTCACTTTCCATACATTAAAATGTCACTGTACATTCAAGTGTGACTCATATACAAACCATATAAATTTCTTACAGCTTATATTCAGCTGTGTACAAACCAATTTCATAGAATAAGATACTTTGTATAACAGAACTCCCACTATTTAGGAAGTTCTAAGTATACAAATTTTTTTCTAGATTTGTTGCCTCAAAATCATTCAATATCACCCAAGATGTCAACGGGGTTTAAAGAAATGTAATTGGTCTATATAACTGACTGTTAACAATCTGACTTATGTAAAGAATGCTTTATTTACCTATTAATGTTTTCGTGGCGTCTATATATATATATATATATATATATATATATATATATATATATATATATATATATATATATATATATATATATATATATATAAAACACTTTTCTCATTCTCACCAGGCGTCAGGTATGTTAAAGCCTGTCAGTCGCCCTGCCTCAACAACCTTTCATTTTATACATCTCGTAGGGAAGAATTTCTTTTTGTCATTGACATATTTGTATTTTCCTTTCATCTTTACCTTGGTTGGTTACTATACTGGTCTACTTCCGGGTCCAATGTTCGTACTTCATGGGATATCGGTTCTGATCCATTCTTTCCACATGGCCATATCATCGAAGCTGTTATCTTTCTACAAACTTCAAAATATCTTCCACATCTATTTCTCTCCAGATGTCTTCATTACGAAGTCTGTCTAGTCTTGTAACTCTTGATTAATCTCAAAACTCTCATTTCTGCTGCTTGAATCTGGCTTCTGTTCATATTTGTCAGGGTCCATGATTTAAGTTCAAATGCAAGTATTGGTCTTAAGATAGAGGTGTATATGTTTATACAAATCGATAATATATATATATATATATATATATATATATATATATATATATATATATATATATATATATATATGTGTATGTATATATATACATATATATATATATATATATATATATATATATATATATATATAATGTATATATATAAATATATATATATATATATATATATATATATATATATATATATATATATATATATATATATATATATATATATATATATATCATTATCATCATCATTATCATCTTTTCCTCCTACACCTATTGACGCAAGGAGCCTCGGTTAGATTTCGCCAGTCGCCTCTATCTTGAACTTTTACTTCAACACTTCTCCATTCATCGGAGATGATGATGTACCGCACGTGTTTCATACATGCTTGTACACTGTAACGGTTTTATTGTTACCTTATCACTTGCTCTTCCCTACACTGTTAATAAACCAACCTGTATAAACTGGATAGGTCATGCCTGATTTTGTTTGAATTTTTCTGTCGTTCTTGCTTGGAAGTCTTAGTATTTAGGCTCGATGTCTGTTTAATAATGTTTAGTTGCATTCACCTCACCTCTCAGTTACCAACTAACAAGTCCTATCTGCTTGCTTGCACATTGGTAACCAGTGGAGTATCCACTCCCTCCCGCCTGCCCCCTCACTACTGTGCTCCTCTGTTTGAAGATGCCGGCCAACGAACCTGCTTCTTTGGCACACGCCGCTTCAATGAAACTGCTGCTCTTTGCCAGCAGAGAAGTTTTCACGTGGTTCCAGCGTGCTAAAGTTCTTTATTGCATCATGAGCGTGACTCAGTCAAGCACCAAAGCAGATTATGTTTTTACGGCAATCCCCAAGGACACTTTCCCGGAAATCTCCGTTTGGCTTTGTAAGCAATGGGACAGTCCAATAGTGTACGGCGCCCTCAAAAAATAACTCCTGGAGCACTACTCCCCACCGCTAGCCGCTTGCATAGCCAAACTTTTTCAGCTCTCTCAACACTGGTTGGGGGGACCAAAAGGCATTTCTCACCCACAGGGAAATGACCACTATCACTTGCCTGCAACCTGATGCAGATGGCTCTCATCGTGAGATGAACCTACTTCGTGGTTTTTGGGTATGACGCTAACCCGAACCTGATAGCAATATTTTGACTATGAAGGACCTGATGACCAAAGTCGACACCCTTATGGACAGCCACTTCACCACCTTCAAGACCTCCATCAATGCCTCCACTCCTGATGAAGAGGAAAACTATTCAACATCAACCAAAGCTGATGTGAATGCAGTAGGACGCAGAAGGCCATCCCGTGATGTGCTGGAGCAGTGACAAAATCGATCACCACCCACCACTCGCTCACGCCCCGACCAATGACCTTTAAAGCCACTTACTGACGGCCATCAGCTGCAGTTCTGCTACTATCACTCCAGATTCAAGGCTACTGCAAAGAAATGTTTGACCAGTTGTCAGTGGCCCAAAAACAGGTAAGTAGGCCATCGCTTGTGGCGGTGGCTTCCCTGTCCTTTATATTTTCTTTTTTACATGATGCAAGTATGGGCGTGCGATTAGTGGTTGACACGGGGGCTTGCCATTCTCTTCTGCCAAGGCCACTCACCAGGACACAACGTAGTAGGTCTAAATCTGTCGACGTCCGCCTAGTAGCTGCCAACAGATCTGGGATCGTTTGGAAGCATCAATATCAATGGAATTGTCTCTTTGCTGACGTCACATTGCCAATCTTCGGCTTTGATTCTATCTCACATTACCACCTCCTGGTTGATGTCGCTCACTGATGGATAGTCAACGCATACTCTTTCTCATCCACACCTCTTTAACCTGCCCGTTGTAACCTTGCTCTCCACATGAGTGTACCCACAGATGCTTGCGCCCCCCTCCTCACATCATACCCAGAAGACTTCCAACCAGAACTTTGCCAAAGTCTCACGGTAACCATCAAACACGGTATTTATCACCATATTAGGACGAAGTGGCCCCAGTGTTTGGCATGTTCAGGTGTCTGGCACTGGATTGTTTGGCGGTCTCCAAACAAACATTTGCCAGAATGGAAGAAATTGCCATCTGACGAAAGACCTGAAGCCCAAGGTCGTACCCTTACACAACATCCTAAACAAAGATGGCTCCTTGCGTCCGTTGGAGCATTACAAGCCTTTGAACATACAGACAGAACCGAATCACTACTCCCTTCAAACATCGCCAACGTGACTTCATATTTGCACCAAGCGAAGGTTTCCTCTTCGCTTGACCTCCTGAAGGGGGTATTACCAGGTGCCCATAAACCCAGAAGAATTCCCCAAGACCGCCATTACCTCCCGCTTTGTTACATACACCTTCAATTACTTCTGTTCTAGCCTTCATAATTCTGGGACCCTTTTCAATGTCTCATGGATGGCATCTTAGGGGACCTTCCCCTATGTGTATGTTACGTGCATGACATACTTATGTTTTCCTCCAAAGAGGAACACCTCCATCACCTATGCATTGTGCTCAACCATCTACAGAAGAATGGCCTTGTAGTCCAGTACGACAAGTGCACCTTTATCTCTAATGAAGTATCGTTTTTAGGGCACTGTGTCCCTCTTGAAGGAGTCCTCCCTTTCCCTGAGAGGGTAGCAGCCATGTAGAACATCCCAACGCCCTCGACCATTAATGCACTGCAAGAATTCTTGGGCCTGATAAACTATTATCACTGTTTCCTGCCAGTCGTTGCTGCTACTCTTGCCCCCCTTTATGCCTCCCTGAGGGACAAGCTAAAATACCTGAAGTTTTTTCCCCTTCAAGAAGCAGCCCTCTGCAACACAAAGAATGCCCTATCAACGCTGCTGCTCTCACATTTCCTGTCCCACATGCACCTCTCCTTTTCTCCACTGATACCAGCGATGTCACTATTTGTGCAGTACTCAAGCAGGTGGTCAATGACTCACCCCACCCATTGGCCTTCTTCAGTAGAAATCTGTCCAAGGCAGAATCCAGCTACTCTACCTTAGACTGCAAATTGCAGGCTGTGCACTTGTCTGTCCATCATTTTTGCTACTTCTTGAAAGTTATGCCCCACATCATTCGCACGGACCACATGCCTCTAGTGCACGTCTTCATTCAACAGTCTGACGGCTGGTTTGCCCGTCAACACAGACATCTCTCTGCCGTGGCTGAATACAACACATCCCTAGGAAAATGAGTCCCTTTGCCGATGCCCTGTCAAGAAACACATTGGTCGCCATTCATTTGCGATTGGATTTCAACGCCTTGGCAAAAGCCCAATGAAAAGATCCATAGTACCAAGCATGTTAGGACATCCTACACATCTCTCCGTTGGGAAGACATCCCTCTCGACGACTCCAACGCCACCCTCCTTTGTGATGTCAGTACTGATAGATCTAGACTAGAGATACCTACTCTCATGCACCGATAGGTGTTTGATCTCATCCATGGACTTTCACATCCATCACGCCGATCTACTGCACAGCTACTGAAAATGAAGTTCATTTGACACAGCATTATTATGGATGCTAAAGATTGGGTCCACCCTGTACTTCATGTCAACCTTCAAAAGTATATCGACACCCGGATTCAGGAGTGGGCACCTTTCGCTTTGCCCACATTCAGGTTGACGTAGTTGGTCCCCTTCCCACATCACAAGGATGTTACCTGTTTATTGTCATCGACTGCTCCACTTGTTGGCCTGATGCCATTCCCATGAAAACTGCTGCATCTGCCTCTCAATTATGGATATCATTAGCTAATCTCCTGGGAATTAATCTATACCAGAAAACCACCTACAACCTTGCTGGCAATGGAATTGTTGAACGTTTTCATCACACCCTCAAAGCAGCTTTCATGTCCTGCTGCAAGTACTCTAAATGATTCACTCAGATTTCCTGGGTCATCCTGGGACTAAAGACCACTCCTATGGACAGCCTGGATGTCTCGGCAGCTAAAATGGTGTATGACGACCCGTTGGTTGTCCCTGCCGAATTTTTTCTGTCTGCAACCTCCTTCGATAATTTCCAGTGCTTATATCACATTGTGGAAAAATTTACTCCATGCCGTTAGACTTACAAGCCCCCAGCTAAGCAGCGAATACCAATGGATTTGAACTTGTTAATGCATGTTTTCCTGTGCAACGACACTAGCAAGCCACTACTGGCGCCCCCTTACATGGGCCCTTTCCTCAGGATCCATCTTACGGTGAAAGCACTCTTAATTAACATGCGTGGCAAACAAGAAGGGGTCTCGGTTGATCTCCTAAAACCTGCATATCTAATGCCAGATGACCTGCCTACATTATGCGTCTCAAGAGCAGAGCACCCTATTTTACATCAACCTAATTTTTAGGGAGGGGGAGCCATGTACCGCACGTGTTTCATAGACGCTTGTACAATGTAAGTGTTTTCATTGCTATCTTATAACTCGCTCTTCCCTGCACTCTTAATAAACCACCCCGTATAAACTTGATAGGACTTACTCGCAAGTCCTAGTTTTTAAGCTCGATGTCTGTTTGATAAAGTTTAGCTGTATTCAACTCGCCTCTCAGTTACAACCTAACTGCTTGCTCGCACCATGATTATGAGGATGATTATATATATATATATATATATATATATATATATATATATATATATTATATATATATATATATATATATATATATGTATATATATATATGTATATATATATATATATATATATATATGTGTGTGTGTGTGTGTGTGTGTCTGTGTCTGTGTGTAAAGCATAAACTAACCATAAGTATAGGCTATGCACACACCACTAACCTACAAATACAGACACATTGCACCGGAGCATTCATCTGTGCATTTTTGTGTGCATACAATATATATAGAAACGGCATAAAATTGTGCAGAAATCGTATGAAAATTTGTTTTATTTTTAACATTGTAAAATTCTTAGTCAACCTGAATGTCATACTACAGTCTGAAGAGAAGTACTGTATATTTTGATGACACCTGACATCTACGAAAGGATAGATTATATTAGAGACTTCATCAACATAGTTTCCTAAGCCTATGACAAAGTCGCACCAGAGAGTTTTTCTAATATCTGACCAAAAGGGATCCATTATTATTCATTGATACTTACTCTCCTTTCATCGCCGCTCGCACTAACTACTCTTTCTGGTTCTTTTTCTAATCTTTGGCACTGAGACCAAACACGAACAGAGTGATATCATTATCAAGTGTCATACGTATCGTCTGAGACAGAACAGTAATGACATGAAAATCCAAAAGCTTGAATGAAACTAAGTCACTGAAATATAGTAAACGTAGTATGAAAATAAAATAAAAATACAACATTCGTAGAGGAAAATAACGTTATCAGCAAGAATATCCAAATGTTTCGATCCAGGAACATCAAAATGCTCATGAAAATATGAATGCGTGGTTTGAGGTAAAATGCCAAAGTTGATTGCAAAAATGCTTATGAAAGCAAGACGGAAATGCAATCATAGATGATGTAATACAACTGCTGAAACCAACTGTAAAAACTCAGACACCAAGACAGAAATAGAAATAGGAAACCGGCACTGAAATAGAAACGTTGCCGTTGAAATTGAACACTGAATCCTCCAGTGAAGCACAAACGATTGATAACTGAAATAGAACACGGGATCACACATGATCTTCTTCTTTTCTTTTTCAGAAAAGAATATACCTCTGCTAAATATTAATGGAAACTAACGTCGAGGAAAAACATTACTTCGAAAATTTCTTGTTATTTGAAGCAGCTATATGAAGGACCAAGGATGAAGCTCATACTTGTAGCCTACATGTTGCAGGGTGGTGGTGGCTGGGGGGGGGGGGGGGGGGGGGGGGGGGGGGAGGGCTGAGGTTAGGGTGAGGCCAGTGTGAAGGGAATGCCTTTTAAATGAACTGAACGAAAGGTCTGCGGAAATTCTTGCCTTTATCTTTTTTTTTTTTTCTCTCCTTCCCTTTTTTGAAAGAAACCTTATGATCACGCGAGGTTTATTAAATTCCACTCACTAACCCCATGAATGGACATGGACTATTTGATGAAAAGTTTCACCTAGGTCGGGTGAAGATTACTTTGGCAAGGCTTTCTGCATTCTTTTGCGTTATTATACGTTAGTCTTCTCTTCATTTTGTTGTTGTCAGTGAACTTCACGCAATGTGCTGTAGGCATTACTTATAAGACTTTGCAGCGTACCTATGACCAGTAGCTGAACTTACTTTTTATCATTATAGGTAGTAGATTGGTAGGGCACCAACCACCCATTGAGATACTACCGCTAGAGAGTTATTGGCTCCTTTGATTTTCCAAACAGTACTACATTGGATCCATATCTCTGGTTACAGCTCATTTTTCTTTGCCTACTCATACACCGAACAGACTGGCCTATTTTTTCCACGTTTTCCTGTTTCCTCATACACTCGATAACACTGAGATTACCAAACAACTCTTCTTCACTCAAGAAATTAGCTACTGTACTATAATGATTCAGTGGCTACTTTCCTTTTTGTATGGATAGAAGAGAATCTTTAGCTATGGTAAGCAGTTCTTCTAGGAGAAGGACACTCCAAAATCAAACAAATGTTCTTTAGTCTTAGATAGTGTCATGGCCTCTGTACCATGGTTTTCCGCTGTCTTGGAGTGAAGTTCTCTTGCTTGAGGGTACACTCGGGCGTACATTTCTCTCTTATTTCTCCTCATCTTTCTTTTTCAAGTATTTTTAGTCTATATATGAAAATTTGTTTTAATGTTTTTAAAATATCTTATATTCTTCATTACTTCTCTTGTAGTTTATTTACTCATCTCCTTTCCTCACTGAGCTATTTTCCCTGTTGGAACATTTGGGCTTATAGCATACTGCTTTTCCAGTTAGGGTTGTAGTTTAATAATAATAATAATAACAATAATAATAATAATAATAATAGTAATAATAATACTATACCTCGGTTATGCTTCCCCTCTTCCATTTTGCTGTTCCGCATCTTTTCCATTTTACTTTACAGCGGAACTGCAAGGTGAATGTGCTACCAGGCCCCAGCTCTGGGCAATATGGCCAAATCCATAGATTAAAGATTTCTGACATTTATTTATCTCTATATCTCTGTCTACGTTAGCTGAGATCCAGAACAATAAAGATAAAACAGTACCTTATATACAGCTTAGCTTACCTAATATTTTGTTTATAAAGTGCACCTACAGTATACAGTTTTTTCTTTTATCAGTAGCAAAGTAAAGTGGGATTTATCGGCTTGTGAAAATTTTTATTATTATTGAGAGAGAGAGAGAGAGAGAGAGAGAGAGAGAGAGAGAGAGAGAGAGAGAGAGAGAGAGAGAGAGAGAGAGAGAGGAGCGTGTGCACCAGATTTTTAGTATGGATACGAAAAAGTTATTTCAGAGAAAAGTATCACAAAAGCGCCATTTATTGTTCGGATAAGATGAAATTCTCTCACATATATCCTTTGCCACAGCCCATCCTTTAAGTTTGATGGTGATCTCGAATCTCAATCGGACTTACAGTGACCTCGGGAGCGGGCGTTTTGAACTTGTGCGCTCGAAATAAAACGCTTGAGATCTGCTTCGGAGATTTGGCGACGATGAGCTTGATCTCTGCCTTAGGTCGACTGCAGAACATCTAGAGCTTGATCCTCTGGGTCTGATGCAAAGGCAGAAAAACCCAACTATGACGTCAAAGGCGCGTTGACCCGCCTTTAGGATTTACCTTGCCCTCTTAATGGTAGGAGCATTGTCAGAGGTGGATCTTAGTTGATCCGATGGATCCATATCGAAACTGGTCTTTGCACTGCATGCTATTACTTGCAGACTTCATTGATTGGTAATATGGTAATATACCTTCGCTATTGTCACTATTGCTTGATTTTTCTTTAACGGGTA
This sequence comes from Palaemon carinicauda, assembly GCF_036898095.1. Lineage (NCBI taxonomy): Eukaryota > Metazoa > Arthropoda > Malacostraca > Decapoda > Palaemonidae > Palaemon > Palaemon carinicauda. The sequence goes on from NC_090737.1 coordinate 74,567,224, forward strand.
TGGACGAACCCTTGGTCAACCATTTAGTCAGTCTTTATGAGCTACCTGCACAGTAGAATATTCTCGGGTATTCAAACCCTCATTGTTAAAAAAGATAAATAAAAGAAAAGGGTTGATGGGATGAAAAGAGAAGTTATTGGTCTTTGCAAGCAGAAATCTTTACAAAGCTTACAGGAATTGAAGGGATTCTCTTAAAAAGACTACATCCAAAATGTGCTATCAGAGAGAGAGAGAGAGAGAGAGAGAGAGAGAGAGAGAGAGAGAGAGAGAGAGAGAGAGAGAGAGAGAGAGAGAAGAGTCAGCTATTTATCTTACTAAATAAAACATGTCAGTAAGGAAAATCTGCTACATTATAAGATAGCAATAATGATTCATTATTTTAACGTTCACTTTATTAGTGATATTTTTCAGGCATTTACAACGGCGAGTTATAAATGTTGGGAAATCTTAGATTCTCTCTCTCTCTCTCTCTCTCTCTCTCTCTCTCTCTCTCTCTCTCTCTCTCTCTCTCTCTCTCTGAAAGTGGACTGGGCAAGGGCAAGAAAGATCCAATCTCTAGGTCATCTTGCTAAATGTATCCTCTTCTTTGTTCATGGAGTGTTTTTTACTCCGTTTTGCAACTTCCTCTTGACCTTATCTTCCCTAGAACTACTTCCCCTTACTCTTCATTCCCCATAACATTCCTTTCCCTCACTCCTCAACACTTATTTCCTCCACGGTACCCCTCCCCCGGTGTCCCCCCCATCTCCGCACAAGAGCTCAGCCTCACTTGCCCCCATCCCGTGGATTGTTATCTCTGAATCTCCCCCAAGGAAAATGGGAAGAGATAAGAGACCATGGGAGGTGAGGGGGGTTTTGCTTTTAAAGGTTGTCTTTTATCTTTTTATGACCCGTTTGAACTTTAAGGGTTTTCTTCTTTATTTCTTTAGCATGAAAGATCTTATGGTCGGAATAATAACCGTTCGCTTAAGCGATTATGCTGTTTAGGTAAGACAATATCCTTGTGGGTGTCGCATGTAAGCATATTACCATTATTTCCTTGTGATAGGGCAGCGAGTAAAGCTTATGAGGCATGGCGATTAAAGTTGTTCCGGCGTTTTATTTGGAAAATGTTTGTTCATATAGGAAAAATAGTAATAAGAAAAACTGATCCTATTCGATAAAATATATATATATATATATATTTATATATATATATATATATATATATATGTATATATATATATATATATACATATATATATATATATATATATATATATCTATATGTGTGTGTGTGTGTACAGAGAGAGAGAGAGAGAGAGAGAGAGAGAGAGAGAGAGAGAGAGAGAGAAATAATCAATATAGTTTCCTTTAAATCCTTGTTAATTAATCAATGATATCTTTTTTTTTAATTCTCCTTCGTTAACAAAGTTATTAGAATTGTATCCACCTACCTGTCTATCTATTTATCTATCTATCTATCTATATATATATATATATATATACATATATATATATATATATATATATATATATATATATATATATATATATACACACAGACATATATATATACAGATAGATAGATAGATAGATAGATCATCGCCATATCTTAAAATGATTGATAATTGATAATTTGTAGACGTTTAAGTCTCTCTCTCTCTCTCTCTCTCTCTCTCTCTCTCTCTCTCTCTCTCTCTCTCTCTCAGTACAGTTTAATATTAGGAGAAATCTAACAAGGTTTCTTTGATTTGGCGAAACAAGATGAATTTTTTTGGTATGACTTAGATTCCAGTCAGACATTATGTGTCAATTCCACTCGGCATATATTCAATTAACAATAAATATTGGATCACTAAGCTCATTTAGATTTTTTTTTTTTCAATATCAGATCATCTCTCTTTCAGACCGACATCATACCCAAGAATATTTAATTTTTGCTTTAAATACTTTATTTACACAATATGCGTTATGCTGATTTTCAGGCAATTATAATTTCAGTGTTGATTCTGAATGGGAGTTATGATTCTCATCTTTATTATTTTGTTATATTGGAAACAATTATTTCAGAAAAACCCAACCTACATCTTATCTCATTCCTGTATTTCCTTTTTCTAAGGTTGTAGTAGTTCAAAGAAGTTTTGTTCATCTAAGTGTAGATTAACTTAATATCCTATTGCTTGTTGAACATGTTAACCACACCTCACTCATGTTTTATCACATTGAGTTCCTATCTTGTAGGTCTGATCCAATTGTTTTGCAAAGATCTTTTGATAATATTACGTTAATTTTATTTCTTTAGTGCCATTTGAGATGTGCCATTTTCGTTTTAATTTTACTTGAACATTCATAGTTTGTTTTTAAATATTATAAAGTACAGTATTTTCATAGATCTCTCTCTCTCTCTCTCTCTCTCTCTCTCTCTCTCTCTCTGTGAAGAACAACAGTTTCATAAAGAACAACAAGTTTTTTTCCCTCCGATTACTCTTGTGCGACTGAAATCTCCTTGATGACAGTTAGCGTCAGCTGAAAAATAGTTAAGTTTACACAGGTATATTAAATGATATGGATATTTAGCTCGTATTCGTGACAGAAAAATTTTGAATTACCCGATAAATTTCTGTACATGAGGTAAAGGATTTCCATTATGTCATTTATTGTGCTGTACAAGTTGTGTGGCCAAACTATATCCAATGTCATTGCTTTTCTCTTAGGATCCATGCTGTTTCTTCCGGCTTTCCTTGCACAAAAAACTTTCTATTGTTGTTGAAAGTTATAGATGAGTAAGAGTTGTTAAGTCAAGGTCCCTAAGCCTAATCTTTTGTATGTTCAATATTTCGATAGTTTTATTTAACCGTAGCCTTAACCTGATATATACTCCCAGAACAGAATGGTACGCACGTGACTCAAAAAATAAATATCAAACTCGAGTTACTGTGGGTAGGATATAATCAATTTCACGCTGTTTAACCCACAACATAACTGCGCAACCAACGTTCATTGCTTCCTTCCTCTTTCTCCCCACCTTTATTCTCCTCCATATCATATACCAATCGTTCTCTTCTTTTTATTTTGCTTCTCTCCTCCCTTATACTCCTCTTATACGTCATTCTTCCGAGGCCTCATCCTTCCCGTCCCTTAGTTGGATATTTGTTGAAGCGTGAAGGATGTAGTCGATCTAACTCCTTATGGCGGCTATAAATGGATCTATCTGTTCTACTATGGGGACTGCGATATTTTAGGTCTCCGATTTCAGCAGACTGCTGTTTTTTTCTTTCTCCCTTCTCGGACTCTTTCTTTCTCTCTCCTCCAGTAGCATATGTTTGCTTTAACGATCATTCATATTCCTTATCATAAGATTTCGTACAAAAGGAACATCAGTAGAGATCTCCACGTTTTCGAAGACAAAATAGCGTGGCCTTGATTGTCCGGAAGGGAAAGTTAACCTGTCAAGGAAATTTACTTTTACTACTGGGGCGTTTCAACTGTCCATTCAGGCTCTCTCTCTCTCTCTCTCTCTCTCTCTCTCTCTCTCTCTCTCTCTCTCTCTCTCTCTCTCTCTCTCTCTCCTCTCTCTCTCTCTCTCTCTCTCTCAGTGGGAACTTGAAATAACTGCTTTAGTAATTTTGGGGTTTCTTTTGTAGATCGCGGTAAGAAAATTTTGGGTTTCTTAGATAAAGCGCGCTAAGAAAAATTTTGAGTTTCTTAAATAGAGCACTCTAAGAAAATTTTGGGTTTCTTAGATAGAGCGCGCTAAGAAAAATTTTGAGTTTCTTAAATAGAGCACTCTAAGAAAATTTTGGGTTTCTTAGGTAAAGCGTGCTTAGAACATTTTAAGTTTCTTTGGTAGAGTGTGGTAAGAATAACGATCTTGAAAGATAGCATGTATTTGTGAAATGATATCTCGCTAATACGTTTGAGTATAGAAATGTGGGTATATCACGGTAAGAACTTTGCGTATGGTGAGAATTTGGCCGAAGTGTATGACTGCATGTATCAATGATAGCACGGCAACGTGATGTTGTATTGCGGTGTAAAAATAGCTTGGTAAAAAGATAATATGGGTGTGTTCAGTGAAATTATGCATTTTTTTTTCTTTTTTTTTTGCCCATGTATGGTAGTGCGTCTTACTTAACCCAAAGAGAGGAAAGATATCTTTATAATGCAGCAATATCACGGATTTCAGCGGATTGAACAACGTTGTTAAGAATAGGCAAAATCAAGTGCTGGTTTTATTGGCTCTATGGTTAGTAGGTTAAAACGGCATAGTTGGGATGAGACAGTTTTGTTTTATGATGAAGAAATTATGAGGGTAACTTGCTTTTTTTCGCGAAATGCTATGAATCAGGAATATATGAAAAATAACAACTCTTAATAAGAAATTATTTTTAAATGAAGTAAATAACATATCCCTTAAAGTATCTTATACTTTTAAGATGCTTCGTTATGTATTACAATTATATATGACCCGTCTATCCATTATTGAAATTTTTGCTCATAATTCAGATTCAAAGTATCTTTTCTTCATTAAACACGGTCTAGAAATCAGTTATAGAAATTTTTGTTCGTTATCTAAAGGCCATTGTGATCCTGAAAATGGTTGATTATTATTATTGACGGAATGATTGTAAGCTACCTAACGCCACAAGCATCTGTCAATGTCTCCGAAATTAGGAAAGAAGTTAGAGAATTCCGCAGCTTAGCTGTAGTCTGAAATAAACGTCCCCGAACAATGCGGTCCGAGACTATAACCGAGTGAATGTGGAAGGTTAGTCAGATTGTAAGAAGCCTACTTGAGAGATGGAGAGATAGTTTTTCTTCAGTTTACCGAAGCAAATACCGTGTTTATAATAAAGGAAAGCCACTTTTTCATCATTGATTGGCTCTTGGCGACTGTCAAAGAGCAACAACGGCTGTTATCGACACAAATGTAGAGAAAGAAAGCTTATCTTGAAATGTTAAGGGAAGGTCATGGTTTTGTTGATTTAACTATGATTATGTTTTACGGAAAGGAACAAATAAATTTAGTCAAAGGTTGGATGGCGGTGAAAACCAGTTAAAAGCCGTAGTAATTTGTGAAAAAGGAAAATACTTTTAAAATTGGAGTACGCACATTTTATTGTTGTTTTTTAGTAGATATGATCCAAATGAAAACTGTTCCTCCCCAAACCAAGTTTCAAGAACCTTGTCTACACAAAGTGTTATTAAACGTAAAAGAACCAATTCCATTTTCATCAAGAAGTGTCGAAGGGGAAGAGGCTATATTTTCTTTGCAGAAAGGTGACGGTTTACAACGTTGGAAAAAGAATAATTCGATGCAAACTTGAATACGTGTCACATTATGCACCCCAAAAAGTCTATGGACCATTATGACTTAACGGGAAACAAATAGGCTCTCATAACTTGTTAGTTTTACCTGTCAACTGAAGTTTATGAAATGAGTAATTCTCTGTTTATGTTGAAGATCCTATTATTTAAACCAAATTGGTTACTAAATTTATTCAAAAGTTTTATATTTTACACTAAGCCTAATCGTTTTTTTCATATTTTCAAAGATAATTTGCTTAGAATTTAACGAAGATTATTTGGAAACTTTTATAATAGTTTTCTTCCAGGCGATAAGCTGATCAGCAAAAAGGTGAAGAAAATCCATGGGATTTAGAAAAAAAAATCAATGGAATCATACTTCTTCCATTGGTACACATGGTTATAGTTTTCAAAGAGCATTAGATCTAGGAGTTTCTATCACATACTTAATGATTGGTTATATGTTTGAATATTCCTCGATATTCTCATCTCTCAGAAGCGACTATAGTTCATCTTTGTCTAATTTTAATAACGATCCATTCATTTTGTTTGATTTCTGTCAACTCTTTCAATGTTCAGTATATAAATATATATATATATATATATATATATATATATATATATATATATATATATATATACGCATATATATATACATACATACATATATATATATATATATGTGTGTGTGTGTGTGTATACACATACATACATGTATACACACGCATATATATATATATATATATATATATATATATATATATATATATATATATATGTACACACACATGTATACACACAAACACACACACATACATATATATATATATATATATATATATATATATATATATATATATATATACATATATAAGATGCTAATGACGCTATAATGGATTTTT
>NC_090737.1:74573914-74586414 GCF_036898095.1 Palaemon carinicauda
TAATAGGTGTTAATATTTTAAGCATGGTCGTTATGTAATTACATTACAATAACAATGAAATTAAATGAAAAAAAAAAAAAAAATAAAAGAAAAAGAAAATCCCCTCTAAAAAGACATTTTTCTGTTTTATTCCCTCATTGTGAGACACTTGCAGGGCTTTCATCTAAAACCCAATTGATAATCTTTAGGTAATTTGTGTAGAACCTCAGTCTTACTCCCTTCTGCAGAAGGGATCACCGCTGATAATCCGAGAATCAAAACTGAATTAATGAGGATGTTGTTATGGTATCTTCCTTTGAGATACTCACTGAGAAACAAACAGCATTTGTTATTTCTGAGCGAGTAAAAATATATTTTTTTTTGAAGGTAAAACTTGTTTATGGAGAATGTGAAAAAATCTTATAAATCATAAGTGAACCTAATCATATTTACTTTTCTATGGTTTCTTCGGTAACTAGCCCACTTCCATAACCGTTATGAGGTCTTTAGTGTTAATATAAATTGTAAAGTAATTCTCAAGTTTTTTTTTTAAATTATCTATTCATCATTAAGTTTTTAACGATAATTTTGTGGTAGCACGTAAACAAACATTTAAACGTTACATTATTTTTATTTTATCAACTGAAAGATTCCATGTTGTTATTTCTCTGTTTTACTCTAAAGATGCTTGATAGTGTTCAAAGTAAAACATTTTTTATTGTATATCGTTGGAATTTGAAATTAGCGTTTTCTTGATGACCTCTTTTATATTCATTGAGGTCAAGAAAATGTGTTTAAAACTTATTTGCAACCTTCACCGGTAAGAATGTTCACGGTTCTCATACCTGTGTGTATAACCATTAGGAAAGGATGGAAAGGGAATTTTTGATGATAGCTCATCATCTTTAGTCAGCATCTTTCAGGAATTACTTAAAAATCCGAATTTCATTTCGGGAATTAACCTAGTGATTTTAAAATATGCTATTTTTTAAGATTGATTAAGTGAACAGTGTATCCATGATTCCAAAATATTATATTTTGAAATATATTTTTCTAGTAGATACGGAAATAGAATATGAATTATATGAGGAAATAGAAAATGAATTCTATGAAGATTAAAAAAGAATTTGTACGTTCCATTTTTCTGTAAAATGTTGTATGAAGCTTTCAAACAAAAAAATTCTAGTATGTGTTTGAAGTCCTTTTCAGCAGCAGTTAAATAGCTTTATACAATGATTATTTCAATATATGTGTAGAATGCTATAGATTTGGGGTGTGTACGTATGAACTGTACCCCCAATATAGTAGGCGAGTCTCAAATCAGAAATCATTCGTGTAGATTTCTCTTCTTTGGAAGATAGAAGCTGTTTACCAGCTTTGCAATTTATGCAAGTGTTAGGGATGATTAAATCAAGTGTTGTGTAAGCTTCTATGATGGAGAGCAAGCAGTCTTTGAATGTTTCAGTCTCTGCCATATAGATTTTGAATTGTTTATATTTTTGTATCAAGATAATTTTTGTTTCAACATACACATCGAGCCATTGGCCATTATTACTTTGAACCTTCCCTCACAGTATATTTTGACATGTGATATTCAAAGACACTTGGTAATAGCACTTTAAATTAGTAATATGAAAAGCAATTCTGCATCAAAATTTTTTGGTAATATTAGTGCATTGTAGTTTCTTCAGAGAAGGGGCCCTCTTGAAAAACTTCGTCCGCAAATAATTTCTTCACATAAAAAGAAGGGGTTAACTTCTGTTATTGCTTCAGTTCTTTAAAATGCCTTTGGGGTTTACAGTAGAAGCACGTGTCAATGATATTTTGTCTCCATTTTCATGTTAATCTCTCTCTCTCTCTCTCTCTCTCTCTCTCTCTCTCTCTCTCTCTCTCACTATAACACTAAATCGTATAGCAAGAATAAAATTGTGAGTCTACTATTGAACCTGATTTGGTATAGTTAAGCGATTTAGTGAACATTTTCCTACAAGTTGTAGTCACTTGATATATTATTTCCAATTACCTTCTTTCGGAAAACTAGGATAGTAAAAACTGACTTAAACAGGAGTGGAAAGAGATAGAATAAAAATGAAACAAACAAATTCTGCATAATATGGAAATCTTTTGAGAAAGCAATGTACTTGCAGCTTCATCTTCATACCTTTTGCGGAGAACGCAAGATAGCACTTGCAAAGTTAGAATTTAGGGTCTCCCACAGACATACACAGACGCACACAGACAATATGTGAAAATTAGCATTTGGTTTTGATCTATAGCCAGTTATTCTTTAGGAGGGGGGAGGTGGAGGGCAAGTCGAAGCAGGTGCCACCGAAATATTTATATTGGCGAGAAAAATTTACGGTCTCTTTCTGTTTTCTCGGTTTTCACAAATATAATTTGAGCATTGAGAAGGAAGAAATGGCTCTCGTTTCCCTCTTGTGGAACGACTCAGCACCTTTTATTTATCTTTTATCTGTCCACAACTTTTAGGCATTAGGCGAAGGAACAAATTCTTTATCCTTTTTTCAGTTTGTTCATTTTACAATGGCGAGTCCATCGTAACGTATTTTGTAAAAAAAAGAATTACTTTTTTTTTGTCTGATTTGTAATATTGTCTTTTTACTTTCTATTTGGTTTTTATGTTTCTGCATAAAAATTATATGCAGAGAAATACATTTTACCCGCCACATTAGGGAATTCTAGGAATGATAGAAAGAACCAGGAAAATTTTATTTTAGATGTGTCCCTTAAGCTCAAACATTGTTAAGTAAGATTCTTAGCGTTTCTGGAAAACGAAATATGTTAAGGTAAATGTTTCTTTCTAAGATGCTCTCTAAAATTTATGATGTCAAGATGCATAAAACAGAGAAAGTGCATGAATACTTTAAAACGCGTTATACAACCCCCATTTGCTAACAAATTTTTATTTAAAAAATCTCTCTCTCTCTCTCTCTCTCTCTCTCTCTCTCCTCTCTCTCTCTCTCTCTCTCTCTCTCTCTTATTAGGGAGTACACATATGAAAAGGATGTTTTTTTTTACTTGGTTGTTTTTATTTACATTTAAGATTTATTTTAATCATTCCTATGAATGTCTCTGATAAACCTATTTTCCATATTCGGCTCCATATTCAGCTAGTCAGCCATGGTATAAATATGTGATTTTGGGAATATATGGTTTTTATACCAATTCTAAATTATGCTCTTTTTTTTATTTCGTGCATGCATTCATCGTTGCTATTTTACTTATGTTTTTACATACCTTGGTCTCAGAAAATAATATAAATTTTTCTGTGGCTTTACCAAATACAGAGCAAAAGAAGAAAATAATGCCAATAGAGCATCAAAGGAATCTCTCTAAAAAGGGTTCTTTCCTTTATTTTGAGTTTCATTGAAGTTGACAACAAATCTCCCAATCACTCTCTGTTGCTGCTCACTTTTGGCGAGGGAAAGAGGCTCCAACGGCTATTACACAGAAGTTCTCTCTCTCTCTCTCTCTCTCTCTCTCTCTCTCTCTCTCTCTCTCTCTCTCTCTCTCTCTCTCTCTCGCTTTTATTTTTCTGTTTTTGGTTGTGCTATCATCGAACTCCTGATTTAGATGTCGGGATTGTTTGTTTTTTCCAAACTATTTTTTTTCGGTGGTGTGCCTTTGTTTCTCTAGTTAACGTTCTTATTTTTTATGTTTTTTTAGTTATTATTTTTATACCCCTGCTACTGTTTTAATTTTTTTATGCATTAAAAATTTACGTTCAAATTTGATTATGCCAACCTCACGTACACCTACACCTATTAAATCTTAGGTCTTTTCTACCAAGATATGCTTTATATCCCTGTAATTTACCCTCATTCCTGTATCCTTTCTTCCACCCAACTTTTCTTTTTTTTTTTAATTTATTACAAAGTGTAACTTCAGGGTTTTCCTCCAGTTACACTTGGCAACCGAATAGCCTCCAGGCATTCCAATGTTTATACCTTTTTTTTTACAAATTTGTATTTGTTTTAATTTTTTGTATTCTTAGACTTCCGCAAAATGACAATCCAAGATTTTACGCTTATAATTTTAATGGTATTGCCATTCGATTTTATACTCTAAATCTTACATCAATTGCATTTTCATATGTGTTAAACTCAATCAGATTTTTTTTCTTTTCACATATGTGTGCGTTGTATGGTCATAAAACAATTTTGGAGCTGCCTTTTTTTATTATTATTGTTATTATTACTTGCTAAGCTACAACCCTAGTTGGAAAAGCAGGAGGCTACATTAAAATAAGTATCTCCTATATAATCTATAAAAACTTTAACAAAACAAGAGGAAGAGAAATTAGATAGATTAATGTGCCCAAGTGCATCCTCAAGCAAGAGAACTCTAATCCAGTCAGTGGAAGGCCATGGTACAGATGTTATGGCACTACCCAAGACTAGAGAACAATGCTTTGATTTTGGCTTGTTGTTCTCCTAGAAGAGCTGCTTACCATAGTTAAAGAGTCTCTTCTACCCTTTCCAAGAGGAAAGTAGCCTCTGAACAATTACAGTTTGTGAAGAAGAATTATTTGGTAATCAGGTCTATGAGGACAGAGGAGAATCTGTAAAGAATGGGCCAGACTATTCGGTGTATGTGTAGCTAAAGGGGAAGAAACGTAACCAGAAAGAAGGATCCAATGTAGTAGTCTGACAAGTCAAAGGACCCCATAATTCTCTAGCGGTAGTATCTCAACGGGTGGCTGGTGCCCTGGCCAACCTACTACCTAGATGGCAATTTTCCACCTATTAGGTTTGTATGTATGTAAGTTCTGCAAAATTTTAGTTCTTGTTGTCTTTATGTCTTGGTTCTAATTAGTTTGGTTTCACGAAAGTGTATTGCTGAATGCCCTGTTTTGAAGACGGAACCTTATATGAAAAATAGAATAGGAAAGTAGTGGGCGAGAAATGTTTGGACTTAAATTGGAAAGAAACCCACCAAACCTAACGTTCTTCTGATACTGATGATTCTATGCATTTGAAAAGAAATTTCGTTAGATTCAAAAGTGAAAATCTTTAGATTTATTTGGGAATGTATCATTCATAGCAGATGCTACCGGGCATCATGTTAAAGAGATTTGTATTTTATTTTGATATTCAAGTAAGTTTGTAAATTGTTTTTGTCTGCACTCAACGAGTCCTTGATTAAGCAGTCTGTAAAAAGAGTTGAATAATGTCTTGTGTTTTTCGTGTTCTTCTTTCGGAGAATATAGTTTCTTTGAGAAAAATTACAATAACGAAATTTTTTATCATAATGAAATTAGTAAAAATAATGGCGACAGTAACAAAATAATCAACATTAATGGAATGGATAAAGGTGATGACATTATGTCTTAAAGTTTGCCCCAAAGGTTAAAGCCGAAAGGGTATCTATCATTTCATATCTATTGTAGTTTGTATAGGTCAAATGTAGATTCGTATATTTTAGTAGATAGAGGATAGTCCCTTCTTGTAAGCCTAAACCATTTTCACCAATAGCCTTGGTGTTGGGTTAGGGAACCTCTAACGTTCACGTATGTATATATCAAACATTTCCCTTTTGTATTTGTTTAAAATTCTGAATTAATTTGAATGTTACTACTACTACTACTACTACTACTTCTACTACTACTACTACTGCTACTACATCATCGTTATTATTAGTATCCCTTCTCGTGTGCTTAGGTACCGAGTGAAGGACAAACCGTGGTTCAATGATGATTGTAGACGTGCTTATTTGGAGTAGCAGGAGACTTATCATCTTTGGAAGGGTAACAGATCAGATTTGACCTGGAACAACTATTCTCAGCTTCGAGCTTTTGCTCAGAGAGTTTATGCCTCAACTGAAAAGGAGTACAATTTAACCATAAAGGAAACCCTTTCTGGCACAACTCAGGAACATAAATGGTGGTCTACCCCTAAATCTGCACTCTTTGGTATAGATGCAACAGTTCCTCCTTTACTTAAACCAGATGGCTCAGTCACTCACTGTCCAAAGGAAAAGGCAACCCTGTTGGCTGATGTTTTTGACAGTAAACAGAGTAATAAAAAACTTGAACTTCCTCATTCCTGTTTTCCTGAGGCTAAACTAACTAGTTTAGCTTTTCGATCTCTTGAGATTAAAGCTGTGTTGATGGGCCTTGATGCTTATGGAGGTGTAGACCCAAAAGGCATTTTTCCTTTGTTTTTTATAAAGACAGCAGATTTCTTAGCTCCACAGTTATCTGTTATTTTGCGCAAGTTAGCAAGAAGAGGAGCTTTTAGCACTTGTTGGAAAATTGGTAATATTACTCCTCTATGTAAATGTGTTTGTGGTAGCTCAAGTCCCACTGATTAGCGCCCAATTTCCCTTACTCCCATATTATCTAAAGTTTGTGAACGTCTTCTGGCAAAACGTCTTAATAGGTTTGCTGAAGGTAATCATCTATTCCCTAGTTTGCAATTTGGTTTTCGTAAAGGCCTTGGAGCATGTGATGCCCTTCTTACAATCTCCAATGCTGTACAGAAATCCCTTGATTGTGGTCAGAAAGTTCGTATGATTGGCCTTGATTTTAGTGCTGCCTTTGACCGTGTTAATCATGAGGCCCTTGTTTGCAAACTGAAACAGTTGGGAGTGGGTGGGTCGCTTCCTAGCATTATTATTGATTTTTTATGTAATAGATCTCAAAGAGTTGTTGTTGATGGGCACCATAGTGAGTATAGAAATGTGATATCCGGTGTTCCACAGGGTAGTGTTCTTGGCCCATTACTTTTCATATTATATACACATGACATGTGGTTTGGCCTAGAAAACAAGCTTGTTGCATATGCAGATGATGCTACTTTCTTTGTATCATTCCATCCCCTGAATGTAGATCTGGGGTTGGTGAATCCCTTAATAGAGATTTAGCTAAAATTAGTGCATGATGCAAAGTACGGGGTTTGAAGTTGAATCCTAATAAAACTCAATGTATGATTGTAAGTAGGTCAAGGACGGTGGCTCCTCAACATCTGGATCTCAGTATTGATAATGTTTCTTTAAATTTGTATGACTTAAAATTTTAGGTGTGATTCTCGACAGCAAATTTACTTTTGAGAAACACATTAGGTCTATGTCTTCTTCAATTGCACAACAAATTTTCGTATTGAGAAAGTCTTACAATATTTTCGGTGATCAATCTATTCTGAAGAAGTGTTTTAATTCTTTCATTATACCTTGTTTTGAGTATTGTTCTCCTGTCTGGTGTTCAGCTACTGATACTCATCTTAATTTGTTGGACAGAAACTTACGGTCTATTAAATTTCTTATTCCTGATCTAGATATTAATCTTTGGCACCGTCGTTCAATTAGTTCATTATGCATGTTGCATAAGATTTATCATAACTCTGACCATCCTTTACATCCAGATCTCCCTGGACAATTCTATCCTGTTCGTAATACTAGGCAGGCAGTTAATTCTAATAGCCAGGCTTTCTCCATCATGAGGCTCAATACTGCACAGTATTCTAGAAGTTTTATTCCAGCTGTTACCAAGTTGTTTAACGATCTTCCTAATCGAGTAGTTGAATCAGTAGAACTTCAAAAGTTCAAAGTTGGAACAAAAGTTTTTATGTTGACCAGGCTGACATGAGTCTTTTTATAGTTTATATATGACATATCTGTTTTTGACGTTGTTAATAGTTTATATAGGACATATCTGTTTTGACGTTGTTACTGTTTTTAGAATGATTTATTGTTAATTTATTCTCATCATTTATTCATTTCCTTATTTCCTTTCCTCACTGGGCTATTTTTCCCTATTGTAACCCTTGGGCTTATAGCATCTTGCTTTTCCAACTAGGGTCGTAGCTTGGCTAGTAATGATAATAATAATGATAATACTATTATGAATCTAAAAGGCAGTAAATGCCAAAACTCCTGACTACATCATGGTCATTATAAGCTATTGCTGTTACTGCTGTGACCAGTGCTTTTACAGATCGTTGAGTCATCAGTGTAGGCATATCTAGACACTTCCCTTCCCCAATGGAGAGACGGAGAATATCTGTTATGTTTGATTATTTATATTTTTTTTAATGCAATGCAGTGGATTAAGTACACCTATATGGCTAAGCCGCTAATTCATAGTCACTATGCACAACTGGTTTACGTCGATGCGATTCTGAATATATTTTCATGAATCGTAATTAACCCTTGAAAAATTAAATGCTTAAAGTATCTTTTTATGTATTTTTTTTTTTTTATTCTCAATGCATGTATTTCCAATATATGTTCAGGGTATTGCTCCAACACCCTTGAGGGTATATGCCTGACATTCTGAAGTAATCACGACATGTATTTCTTTATAGGATCTTGCCAATATCTATATCAAGTCAAGTGCTAACTTATGAAAGAAGATATTCAGTTATTTTGTCATAATATGAATACAATTTCAGTATATTTATTCTTCGGATTTAAAATTCTTTTTTTTTATGATTAAGATGTCAGGCATTATATCCTTATGTATGCAATATGACATCATCGATATTTTTAACAATCTGATATTACAATTTTCTATCAAAGTAAATAAAATATAATGGTTACTGACAGGAGCCTTTGTGATGAGTCAGCTATGTTGATATCATTTGTCTGTACACTCATATGCAATGCTGATCAATGCAATTTTCTTTGAAAATAATTTTTTTTATTTGTTTATTTTTATTTTTTTTTATTAATTATTATTTTTTTTTTTTTCAAATAAAATCAGTTGTCAGGACAGAGCATATATTTCTATGCTTTCATTCGACGACGTAAGGCTTGTTTCTGCATAAGTATTTTTTCCTTCGTTTATTTTAATATGAATTAATTATTGTTAATTTTTATAACGTAAAGACGTTCAATTCTGTCTCGTGACAATTTCCAATAACTTTTATTCATTTCATGGTCTCTTTCAAGTATCTCACAATAATTCGCACATATGTGAGGATCTTCGTAGAAATTTTGAATTGGTGAAAATTGTCATTCATTTATACACAACTGTTGTTTTTACACAGAACCGCGACAGACTAAGATTAGAAAAAGGCCTGCTCTTTTTTCATGGTGTTCGTCATGTGTAAATGCATTGTATTCTCTCAGATAAAAGAGGGTACAAAAATCTGCACAGACTTCATTTGAGAGAGAAGTCTGAATATTGACGGAATGCGAATGGAATTCAGATTTTCATTTCACTAATGGACTAGGAGATTCCACTACATACACACGCGCACACGCGCTGCAAGTATAGTGAGTGAGTTATCTCATTAAACGTTGTCGTGGGTCTTCGCTCTGCGTTTGGTTAGAAACCACGGATGTAATAAAGCTCTAGATTATAATTACATTTACGTAATGCAGCCACACGGATAGTGGAATACTTGGCCTTCTTCTTAGTATTAGAAACGTCGAAATATATAAAGTATATGTCTATTTTTGAAATGGCAATTCCCATTATCTTTGGAGTGTTAATAACTGCGTCTTATCACCTGTAACATTTCGTTGAATACAAAAACGTGCTGGGATTTCCAATCCCCACCAAAAAAATATACTTATCTTTAAGAAAATTATTTATGCCACAAAATAATTAACAAATTCCATTTCAAAATCGGTCTAAAAGAAGCAGGGCTCAAAGAAGTATCCTTCCCCTTTAGGGCAACTGATCCTAAAGTGCTTTCGAATGCCCTATCATCAGACGAGTTTATTGATAGATTATTGCTATTTAACTTCAAGTATGCGTTCTAGTTTGCCGATGAGCTTTATATCTTTCAATGTGGTGTTAGTGTTAGTAAATTTACTAGTATCTATAGTAATTATGTTTCGGCTACTAAGAAGTTTTTATGTCTTTGGTGTAATGTGATGATTTCTCCGTTAACACTTAATAGAGGTCTGACGTCCACCTCCTATCTTAATGCCGGCCCATTGATGGAGGTCTAAGTCTAATATTTTCCTGCATTCATCACAAATTTGCCCGGATGACTTTTGAATAAGGGGAAATTGTAAGAAAGTTGCTAGGTTATAACAACCTTGTAATTGTTTGGGGTTATAAAAGTAATTGCTTTCGTAAGGTATTACAGCGAAGGATACAATGTAGCGCAGATATTATTCCTGATCCGATTTCACTAGATTTACTGTATTTCCATTCATTCGAAGCCAGCTGTAGTTATTTTGGAAATTGTACTGTTATTTGTACCTGAATACTTCAAAGAGATTACATAGTTGAAGGGAAATGTTCGTATTGGCACGCGAGTAGTCTTGGTACCATTTCTGTTTCATATCTCTAATTGTGTTGCCTTATGCGATAGAGGTTGATAACGAAACATCACATATTAAAACAGTTCTTCGAAAATTATTTCTAGAGAGCTGTAACTATTTGCTTTACGTTATAATACCAGGCTTCATATTTAGATTTCTTTTGTGTTTATCTTAAACTCCTGGAATGGTAGTCCACAAGTCAAATGAAAGTTTAATTTCCAAATCTCACATGGTCTCTTTAAAAGATTATTTAAATGGGTTCTAGATTTTATAGGCATGCCGTAAGAACTCACCTATTTTAACCAGTTTTATTAGAATAATTAGATTTCTTATCTCAACTTTTTTAATTAATCAAGGATTTGACCTAAAATTTTATTCGTATGTATCATCTCCAAGGATAAATCCTTTAAAACTTGAGCTTTTGGGGTCGAGTGAAGCAATGTCCGAATTCTTTTGCAGTTACTGACGTTGCTTCAGTAATATTTTTGAAATTCTCCATCTGTTTGGATTGTTTACTCTTGAGAAAACCAGGAGGCCTAATTGGCAATCAAGAGACAAGCGCATGTGTGGTCATCCTTCTTAGCTGTCAAACGCACGCTAATTAGATCTACGTTACTTGCAACTCGCAGAAATGGATGAGTGAAAAAAAGGTCTTTTAAAAAATACGCGTTGTTGATGCTGTCAAGCGCCAACAAGTATTTTTCAACTGGATGTCTCGTGTTATGGGTGGGGGAGGAACGAGATGAGGAGGGGGGGGGGGGGGGGGAGAGAAGGAAGTGGAGGACGTGAGAAAGAGAAGTATGCTAACAAGAGCAAGACGTTAAGAAGAGAGAAGAAACAGGATTATTTGCTTGGTTTTGAGAGAGAGAGAGAGAGAGAGAGAGAGAGAGAGAGAGAGAGAGAGAGAGAGAGAGAGAGGTGTACACACTCTAGTGAAAAGTGTGGGTGGGTATTTAATACAGTTAATTGCCATAAGAGAGAAAAAAAGATGGTTGATTTTTGGTTTGATATACGGTAGATAATTCGCGTCATAGAAACACATTTATTATGGGAAACAATACATAGGTGGAGGGAGAGATGGAAAGAGAGAAATGGAGGTAAATTTGATTGATGGATTTATTTATTTATTGCAATGTGCTATCGTTTTTTAAAAAAGAGAGAGAACGTTAATGATATAACGTCGGTTTGTAATACAGAGGAAGATTAATGAAATATTCCATTTCGTAGAGAACAGGATAATGCCTTCTTAATAAATGATGACAAAAAAAAAACTCAAATGACGAAGCATTTCATCAATCGATCGGTCAATCCTTGAAAAGGCGTTTAGGAAAAAAAACTGCAGCAAAAGAAAAAAGAAAAGTTTAAAATACATAGGTTTTGGCCAAAAGCAGTATAAATGTGAGTTTCCCGAAATTGTAAAAAGGATCAATCTCAAATGCAATATACGGCCGCATCTTCTACGTCAACGGCTTTTTTGGGCAACGTTTTTTTCTTGCGCTCTTTTGGGAAGTTAATTTAATTCGTCTGGTATGGATTTTGCCTTCGTAGGTATAGAGGGCGAGAGGCGGCTTTTGAATCTTTACAAACTTCGTTTTTCCTAGTTAGGAAATACTTGGAGAGACCCGGAGCCTTGTTTGCCATTATCCCTTGCGTTGTTTTTCTGTTTGTTTGTTTCTTTGTTTGTTTCCTTGTTTGTGAGACTTCTGTCTTATAATAGTCTACTGTAATAGATTTTTTTTTTCGTTTGTGATAGCTATTGGGAGCGATATTTCATCGATTGCATATGTGGTTTGAATTTAATTGGCTGTTTCTATGAAGTAAAGACATATTTTTACACATTCCTATGTGTTTGTTTGTAATTAAAATCAGAGGCACATATTCATAAATCAACTTATTGCGTATGAATTTTGTTGACAGAGGTATAGTGAAAGATATAAAGCAAGTAATGCTATGAGCAGAATAATCGCTGCCAGGACCCTAAAGCAATTTTTCGACAGTGCACTGCATGAGGTGTACTGACAACAGTACTCCTTACGGATAAACATGGCTACTCTGATGGGATTTCACATCTCGTGTTAAGGTTCAACTTGAATCAATGAAACGTTCTGTAAAGGTAAAATCTGGGATGTAGGAAGCGCTCATAAGCTTCATGTTGTTTATAAATCTATTTACTCCTGATTGTAGAATGCCAAGACTAAAGTGGATTTATATAACGTTTCTGGGTCAAAGGCAGACTTCCCTTACACTATAATTATGTTTCGTAGTGAAGTGATTTTGAAACC
>NC_090737.1:74591414-74596414 GCF_036898095.1 Palaemon carinicauda
GTATATATATATTTGTATGTATATACTTTAGGATTGATAGGGGGAGGACAGAGTGTCTTAAGGCAAGGAAGTGGTTTTGTTATTTTATTTTTGCGAAAAAAAGCTTATGTAAGCAATTTGAAATGAAAATGGAAAAGTTCTAGTTTGCAAAATAAGTTAGAAAAAATGTATTTGCCGGAGTCAATGATGAGTCAGTTTAGATTGTGTAAAAATATTTATACAGCATCTTGGTAAAGATGATATGTTTATTTAAAGAAAATAAAAGTTATGATGGAAACGAAGCTTTTATAGGTAGACGGGTGACTTCTTTTGTGCTATGGTCAACATCGGAGTGATACAAAAGGTCAAAGAAATGATAGTAGATGTAGGCACGAATTTTTGGGTTATGAAAATGAGTTGTAAATGGAATGTAAAGTAGAAGATACTGTGCTGACTGTGGACGGTGAAAAGAAACTGAATAATCTGTCGAGAGTTTGAAAGTGTCTGCAAAAAGAAAAATTTCCGATCATATGTGGCTAAGAGGAGGGTAATGATTGTAAATTGATGGGAAGAAGAAAGAGTAATAAATGTTGGTATTGGTGGCAGAAGAATAAAAGTTGTTGATGAGTATACATATAAAATAAACATAACGAATGATGACGAAACGAGAGAAAAGGATAGTCATTATGCAGGAAAAGTAAAAGAGGTAGCTGGATGTGTGCTAAAGATTGGTAAGAGAACTGAATTGTTTGTGGGAACCAAGGCAGGAATGACTAAACACTAAAGGGATTGTGGAATCAACTCTCTTTTCTGGAAGTGAAGAAAGGATGTTGAGGGAGCATGAAAATTTTACTGAACTGCTAACGTAGCACATGTTGAGAAAAATTGTTGTGATGAGAAGGTTGATTTAAAGAATAGTTCAGTTGCAAACATGGATCAGAGTATTTTCAGATTGGTCGGTCATGCAGAAAATTTTAACAACAAGATAGGGGAAGGATAGCCTAGAGAGGGTTTGACAGATGTATTAGAAGTCGTATTGGAAAGGAAGGGCCTTGGTATACAGTAAGTGTAAGAGTACGTGCAGTATAATAAGGTTTAATGGTGCAGTGTGTAGAGGAGTTCGACACACTGCCGATGGGCCTTCAGTGAAGATATATGAAGTGACTCCGAGTAGTGTTGTGTAATATTTCTGCTTGTGGGAGTTCCATCCAAGATTCTTATAATAAAGGACGAAGGTTGCAGTGACTTGTTAGTTAGGAACCTCTCTCTGTTAAAGCAAACGGCTAAATTTTGAAAGAAAGATATACGTACAGTCTTTAGTTGGTTAAAATTACGATAGTTTCTTCATATGACTTTTGTTATATTTTTTCAACGTAAACATAATAAGGAGAAGAATAAGAATATGCTATAATGTTTATCTTGAACTTCTTTTTTCTTGCATACGCTGTTGATAAACCGTAATATTAATCGTAAATTCTCCGCAAAAATATACTGTTCCCAGCCTTATTTTGGTAAATACAAACGACCGTAAGTTTACCCTACGTTGTCATTATCTTTTACGGGTTGGTGACCGTAATGTCACTCCTTTACGTCAATATATCCGTTTTTAAAACAGTAAATGCCTGGCAACATTTATTCCAGGATTTTTACCGTTTTGTAATGCGAATTTTTTACAGTATAAAGCATTTATTTTAATCTATGTTTGAAGGTATTAAGGGTAAAGTCTCGTCACGTACTCGCTATATCAGCATCCATTTTTATATTCGATAGAAAGATGAGCTATTGATATTTATCTCCGTACCATAAACTATCAACTTGAATTTTTCATCTGAAAAGGACTGATTCACTCTTTTTTTCTGCCTTTAGAAATTTTCTCGAAATGAATCGCAAGATTTGCTTTCCTGAAATTAGGGTTTTCATATACTTTGGCAATCCAGTTTAGGCCAATTAGGGCACAAAAGGTCTTTAAACTGATTTCAACCTAAATATTCGCGACGCAGCTTGTTCAGAAAGCCCTATTATGTCATTTTTCTCTTACTCCTTTCATCGTTGTTTTTTTTTTTTTTTTTTTTTTTTTATAATGGAAAACAAAAGTTTGTTGATAGTAAGTATGATATGAAAGAGGAGTATCTTTTAACGGGAAAATAAAATCTAGGTTTGGTTTATCCGTTTATATAGCTAATTTCCTAATTACATAAAATGAATCTTCCTAGACATGCCTTGCAGGAACAGTCACAGTGAGTTCATGTTTGTTTTCAAATAAAATTTTCTTAAAGTTTGAAATATTAAACATTTTGTAAAAATGGATGAGTATATGTTTGTTAGGAGCAAAGGTTTTACGAATGAGAAACCTATTATCATATGCTCAAATTTCCCAATTTGCCAGGTTTTTGGGTCGCACAGGTCTAGCACTTTCCACCCGTCAGTTAAAAATATAGACCTACCCTTTTCTGTTGGAGAAATTACGAAAAATGCGTTTGGCTAGCAAATCCATTCCTAAAACACATATATACATTAATAGTCAATATAATGTATATATAATATATATATATATATATATATATATATATATATATATATATATATATATATATATATATATATACTGTATATATATGTGTATATATATGTATATATATGTATATGTATATAATGTGTATATGTATATATATGTATATAACACACACACACACACACATATATATATATATATATATATATATATATATATATATATATATATATATATATATATATATATATATATATTATATAATTATATATATGTGTATATATAAATATATATATATATACTGTTTAATATGTATATGTGCTTTTGAACTTTTCAATTCATAATTAACATAGCAATTATTATATAGCTGAAATTTTATATTTCGTTTTACCTTGCCGAATAGGGTCGAAAGGCTCTGCTTATACATATACCAATAAGCCGAAATAATACTGGAGGAAATATTTTGGTATTGGACTGCGTCAGATCTAAGTCACAACTTGGTGTTTGAATGAGAATCTTAGAAAGAGATGGACGCAAAATGGTTCCTTAATAATCAAATCTACTTTTTCATCAGTATTTTTCAGTTTGTCCAAATTCGTTGATCTTTAGTCCCTTTGAATGGGGGAAGGGGATGATGGTCATTTAACAGTTTTTTTTATAATAAGTAATAATGTTTACACCATTCTCTGCATACTACATGTATTTACGTGTATGCAGGTTGAAGTCTATATGAATATGAGAGATCATCAGCTATGAATCGGAATATGAGGTTTGATCGTCTATAGAATTACACTGAGAATTGTTCATCGATCAAACAGATTTTTGTTGGCCTCTGCATAATTATATCATATTCAGAACTTATTTTTACTCGCCACAAACCCACACAAGCGATTCATTCTCAGCCCTCTAACTTTTCCCATCTTCATCCTACCGCTCACCGCTTTTCCGTAGCTCTCCCAGTAGTTCAAGACCTATACTGTTTCTCTTTTCTCTCTTTCTAGGTGATTTCAATTAACTCTCCTTCTGCCCACAGCGTCTTAATTACAGCCTCATTTGCAAGCCAGTGTGCTCATTTAACTTTTGATTCGATAACATTTCTTTCTCTAAATACAGTATTTATTCGTTTTACGATTTATATAGAAGAACGCAAATAGTTTTTATGACTATCAGGTAAATGGAGGATTTAATTTTTTGAACACCCGTTGTATCAGCGAGTATATTCCCTCGTCAAAATATCAGTATACTGTCGAACCTACAGTTAGCATAATAAAACCTAAGAAAAGAGTTTTAAAAACTAAAGAGGTCAAGTATATTTTGTTTAAAATGATGATTCAATCCATGGAATTCCATATCAAGGGAAAATTTCTCCTTCATTTGTGTGGGAAATACAGCATTATTCAAATCAGAGACGAAATTTAACTTGTTGAAAAAGTCTGTAAAAATTTTATTCCTAATAAGCTGGTTTCACAGCATCGACAGGTCACCCTTTGATATCTTGTATGTTTATTTGCCATCTTTTTAATGAATATTCTCTCTCTCTCTCTCTCTCTCCAAGTTGGCTCGCTCTTTATTATTGTTAGATTATTTTGAACCTTTCATCTGGAGATAATCCCATATTAAAGATAGTTCAATTTCAATGTGCAGTTTCCTAGTTTTATATAAAGTTTATTATTTTCAAGATTATTTAGATTCTTCATTACTTATTTTCCAAAAGAAACATTATAAAAATGGCAAATGGTTGAGTCAAATATTAGGTAAATTGTGATATTCTGGAAACTCAAAAGTCGAAGCTTAGGCGTACTGTAAATGTCGCCTTTGTCTACATACTCCTGGATCTCGTGGACTTTGTGTCCATCTCAAAAGCACGGAGTTGCCTTTAATTTTCTTATTCTACATATCATGGCATCAAGGTCTTTCAAAAAGGTTTAGGTGACGGTCCTAAACGTAGTCGGGTATTGCTGCATACCTCTGAAAGTTTTCGTATACCCCAAAACAAAACAAAAATTGGGGGTATGCGAACTGCTACCATTACATCAGCCACGAAGGAATAATCGTTAGATGTCAGTCTATCTTGAAGCTCACGGATGTGTTTGCTCTTTTCAGACTTAGTCGTGAGTCCGTTGTCATCAAGTAACATTGGTCAGGAAGCATCATAACTCAGAAAAACCTCCATGGTGAGACCTCCACCTCGAGCAACTTCGATGGACTTTTAAATAATTTTTATATATCAGAGCACCCTCTTCGTTATCTTTTTTTCTTGTTTCTAATGGCGACCCTTTTTTGTAATCTGTGAATAGTTTCACTGACTTTCGAGGATATGTTGATAATTCGTTTACATAATGCTTCTGTTTGCAAAGCTGATGACTCCATCGCTGCATTTTGAAGAGTGATTTATTGTCTACTTAAGTTTCTGATCTCCACCAACTGATGAAAAGTGATCAGGTTTGTCCTTAATTGAGAAGGACTTTGTCTCACAGAGGTTTCTGCTATCCTCTGAAGAAAGTGTTTT
>NC_090737.1:74603914-74613914 GCF_036898095.1 Palaemon carinicauda
TCTCTCTCTCTCTCTCTCCGCATTCGATTTCAAGACCACGAACAGTGTGACAGAATCAGCTTAAAACTCTAGTATGCTTTAGTTGTAATAATTCACCGAGTTGTTAGTCAATTGTTGTGGGATATGTACTGGACATGTGGAGAGAGTAATTAATGATAATGATATAACACTTGTGTTTGGTCAGTGTTCCTTTAAAATCTATAAAACGACTTCATGATTGGCAAATGGAGTCTAAACGAAGAAATCCTCATCCCACCTGAGTGAAAGCATTACTATTACTATGATATTCTCTAGGAATGAGATTCCGAACAACCGAGCTACCAACTGAACTACTGTAGTTTATGGTGTACCGCACGTGCATCATACACGCTCGTACACTGTATCGTTATTTTTCCCTTTTCTTATATATCGTTATCTGTCTCCCTTCGCACTGATAACCTGTTTAAGTCGATATTTTTCTGAATCATTGTTTATGAATTTTCGTAGCGTTCTTGCTTGGAATGGCTTGTATATAAATAAATGTTCCGTTGAAATAAAGTTTGTTGCATTACCCTCGCCTCCCAGTTATCACCTAGCTGGCGCCTCGCATAATGGTTATATATTTTACTGAAGCATGCCTGAAGTTTTGAGTTTTATTTTCATTCATGACTATTATAATGTTTTTGTGTTGAAACTTACTTTCTTTTGATATATTAGAGACCTTTGTACGTTTGCTGTTATCTTACAAATAGCCTATATAACTAATTTGAATATTTCTTTTTTTTCAGGTAAGTGGGGTTCGGGTTTTGTAAGTGAACGAAATTGTTGTGCAGTACTTTGGTTAATAAAGGTATGTCCCACTTTTTCGCTTGTTACTCCAAAGTTGGGAGGAATCATCGGAGAGTTATTGTCACATTCCAAAATTGTTTTTAAATTATTTAATTTTGGCTCGAATGAATTGCACCTTATCCTTTTGATGATCAGAGTTGTCAGGGAAAAGGAAATTAGGGTTTCGTTTGAGAAATTCTTAATTCGTAATGTGCATTAAATATGTCGATATTGCATATAATTGGCTATAGAGTTTCAGCTTCAGCCCTAAATTCTACCCATTCACTCATGTATGACAGTTATGCTCTTGGAAGTATTCTGAAAGCAAAATCCACAAAGAAATCTTGGATGTTCCAAGTATCCGTCATGTTGAAATCGACTCGCTACAACATATTAGCTATGTTAACTTTTAGGGTGAATAGGGATTTTGTTTCATCAGATACAAATGTCATGACCGCACAGAATTAAACCGAAGTGACAAGCCTACAGGGGACTTGAACAAAACTAGGTTTTTGAACACCAATTTAAATTTAATGTCGCCATGCCCATGTGAATAAATGATGCTTTGAGCGACTAGTCAGTAAACCGCAGGAAATTTTGTAACAATTCACGATTTAATCACAATTTTTTTATTGATATATATATATATATATATATATATATATATATATATATATATATATATATATATATATATATGCGTAAAAATCACAGGAAAACATGATGCTCTGATGCAGAAGAACCACAGGGAAAATGAAAATGCGAAATATAAGATTAAGTCCTGACAAAGATCATGAAACTAGTCAGGACTTAATCTTATATTTCGTATTTTCATTTTCCCAGTGGTTCTTCTGCATATATATATATATATATATATATATATATATATATATATAAATAATTTTATATATATGTGTGTATGCATGTATGTGTGTATGTAATTATATATATATATATATATATATATATATATATATGTATGTATATATATATATATATATATATATATATATATATATATATATATATACCTTGGGTTAGAAGATTAATTCTTTCTGGAAGCAAGTTCGTAACCTTAAGTGCTTGTATCCTAGAACATTTATTTTTCTAAAAGAACTAAAGTAAATTCAAACAATTCGTTCCATTCGTCCATAAATACACATATACTCTTATTTTATAAGTTTTTTAAAGGTAATTATTATGAATTCAGGAAGTGGCTATGGTGTAAGAATTGTTCATAGAATTATTAATGAAGTCCTGACTGGGGCAAAGAAGAATAAGCATATACCCATCAAAAAGAGAAATGGTTCTATTATAGCAATAGCAGATGAAGAAAGACAACGTTGGATGGAACACTTTAGTTAGGTTATGAATAGGACATGTGAAGGGAATAATTTAATTGATATACCTGAAGCTGATGAAGACCTTGTTGTGCCCATGAATGAATTCAGTGTGTTTGAAGTTGAAGCTATCCTGAAAAAAACTAAGGACACGGAAAGCCCTGGGGTACGATGGAATAACTGCCAAGATGATACTGGCCGAAAATAAGTGACTCCCGGACTACTTACAAGATTGTTATGCAGAATGTGGCATGAAGAGACAAAACCTGAAGGAATGGGAGTTAGGAGTGTTGGTGAAAATAGCAAAAAAAAAAAAAAAAAAAAAAAAGAGAGACCTGACTGATTGCAATGATAACAGAGTCATAACACTTACGTCAGTTGTTATGAAAATATATAGTATGCTTATTCTAAAGACACTGATGAAAAGCTGAGAGATGGAGAAGCTGGCTTTAGAAAAGGTAGAAGTTGCACTGAACAAACTTTTTATTTTGAGACAGGTTGTACAGAAATGCGTAGGATATAGAAATCCCCTTTTGATGGTATGTGTGGACTATGAAAAAGTCTTTGATAGTGTCCACCGACCAATTTTGTGGCGAGTCCTGCGTTATTATGGAATTCCTCTTGAATATGTAAATTTTATTAAGTCTGTTCATGAGCATAGCAAGTGCCAAGTAAATGTTAATGGAGTCTTATCAAATGGATTTCCAGTGAACACTGGTGTATTCTAAGGGAGTGTGTTGTCACCTATAATGTTTATCCTCTCTCATGGATTTTTCAATGGGTAGAACAGTTGGAGATGGTGGAGAAGGATTGGACTGGATTGGTGTTAGGAATTTAGCAGACCTAAAGTGGGCTAATGTGCTGTCCTTGTGAGCAGAACACCACAGGAATTGCAATGCTTGCTTACCAAAATGCACGAAATATCACACGAGGTTGGGCAGAAGATCAATAAAAGAAAGACAGAAATGATGAGAACGGACTATGCAGTGGTAGATGAAATATCATTGGAAGGAGAAAGGATTTATGAGGTATAATTATTTAGGTATTTAGAAACTATGATCTCCAATGCAGGGTCTTTAGAATTAAAGTTTAGTGAAAAATTGCAAAAGGCAAATCAGATAACGGCTAGGTTAATTAAATTTGGAAGTCAAAACACCTGAAATTACATATAAAAATCAGACTATATATCAGTTTAGTGAGATCGGTGTGACTCTATGGACATGAGTGATGGTATGACAATGAAACGATCTCCAATAGATTTAGTAGATATGAGAACAAAGCCCTCAGAAGGATACTGGGAGTTAAATGGCAGGACATGTTTAGAAATGAAACTATAAGAGAGATTACTCGATTGCCATTTATGGATGAGATCATGATGAGGGGTAGATGGAGATAGTTTGGGCATGCTCTTCGTACTCTCCAAGTGATATTTGTTCACGAAATGTTCAGTTGGGCACCACAAGTCTCTAGAAGAGTTAGAAGACCCAGGCCTACATGGCTGAGGACTATGAAGCGTGAAGTAGGAGGTGGTGAACGGAGAAGTATTGAATTAAAAGCTCAAGATAGAGACGACTAGCGAAATCTAACCGAGACCCTTTGCGTAGATAGGCTTAGGAGTAGATGATGATGATGAAATATTATACAAATTATATCCCATAACATCACAAAGGGATAGAAATTAAGAATACACATTGGGAAATAATAATAATGGACAATTTAGTTCGTATGTCATTTTTAAAGAGAGTTGTGGCTAGGTTGAGGGAGACTAATGTTGAAGAAGAAGGATAGCCTCCCTACATGAGAACTTCTATTTTATTAGCGTCCTTCCATCCGGGTCTCTTTATGATATTTCATTGCCATTCAATACCTTCAAATTACCTTAGCTCGTCAATCCATAGTCTTCTCTTCCTAACCCAACTTTTTTTGCGATCTCTATGGACCCATTCTGTTATCCTTAATCTCTATCTACTATCTGTCATTCTCATTATACGTCATGCTCATGAGAGGTTTTGGTAGGCACAATGAGATCATGAAAAGTAAATTGGCACTTTTCCTAAAAAGAATAATATTAAATCAGATGGTCCAACCAGTTTTAACTTGTGCATCAGAAACTTGGAACCTTACTAAAGCCTTAGAACATAAATAACTTAGTTACAACTCAGAGAGCTATGGAAAAAATAATGATGGGAATAACACCAAGAGAAAAAAAAAGAGGAACATAAAAAAAAAGGAAACTAAAGTAGAGGATATCCTAACATGTAAGAAAAAAATCAGATGAACATTAAGAATAACAGAATGTGTCCCTAGAGAATGCAAAGAAGCAGGGGAAGGAAGAAAAGACAATGACTTGAGAAACGAGAGTTTGCGAGAGTAGACTGGTACAGAAAGACCATAAACAGACGCAAGTGGAAGGACATGTCTGAGGCCTTTGTTCTGTAGTGGACTAATAACGACTGATGATGATGATAGTGATATATATATATATATATATATATATATATATATATATATATATATATATATATATATATATGTTCCAATAAGCCATATATCTTTGATACATTAATGTTTGGATTCTCTTAACGACCTCGGGATCAGAGCGCCAGGTGAAATCGCACAACGACAACAGCTTCTGAACGGCTGTTGTCTTTGTGATTTCGCCTGGGGCTCTGATTCCGAGGTCGTTAAGGGAATCCAGACATTAATGTATCAAAGATATATGACTTATTTGAATATGAAAAACACGTATAAATATGAAAAATATACCATATATATATATATATATATATATATATATATATATGTATGTATATATTATATATATGTATATATATATATATATATATATATATATATGCTGAATATGTATACATATGTATATATTTATATAATTTTATTTTTTGTTAAAGTATATATATATATATATATATATATATATATATATATATATATATATATATATATATATATATATATATATATATATATACATACACACATACATATATTCACATATATTTTTGTTTACTTTAATTCATAGGCCAAATGGAACTGCCATGTCGTACATTTCTCTAGTCCCAACCTTATGAGGCTCTGAAAATAAAGGTTAAAATCAACGAATGACACCGGAGCGTCGAAGGAAGAGAAAAAATATAAAGCTGTAAGTGTCAAAGAAAACAGAAGCAGAAAGAAGATTACATTTTTGGAATTACTAGAAAGAGTCTGTTACCGAGACCTGTTCGTATTATGTGGCGTAATTGTATTGATGGAGATAAGCTGTACCTACTACCCCTAGGTAAATTTGGGAAAAGGTAACTATTACCTACTTTAGGAATCATGTAACCGGATGTTAGGAGGGTGGTTGAGAAGGGATGGATATTGTCCACAATTTAACAGATCTAAAGCCAATTGGTAAGTGTTATTGCTGTCGTGTTGAGATTATGTGCTGATCTGAAGAGAAAAAGACGTACAACATCCCAGCCAATCACTCGTTGTTTTCAACGAAATGGTATACGTGTTATATTCAATTTTTTTTTTTTTTTTTTTTTTTTTTTTGTCATCTCTTGTTTATGATTTCATAATCTTGAGAACTCCATATAATCTTAGGTATGGTTTAAAACGTATACCGAAATTGCGAGAAAATAACATTTCAAGCATGAATGACCGGAGATTCAGACTCTATATATCATTGTATTTGTAAAGGAATAAGTCATGCCAGCTTTTTTCTTAATTTATTATAATTATCATATTATTAAAACCTTCATGGATTTTCCCTCAGAATTCCATAAATGATAATTCCAGGTACAGGAAATTCTCTCCAATTTTGAAGCAATTTAATTTCTTAATTGCGATAAATGGAGCGAGAATTTTTCGGTTTCTATTTAGGACGTCTAAAAAAGGAGAATTACTGCATGCCTTTTAGTCGAAGCTGATGTGCGATTTTGATATAACGATAGACTAAAAATGTGAAGAAACTCCAAATGCGTTAGTAATGGTGGCTGTGTCGACTAACTTTACATGTTAAGGGAAAATCCAGTTATTGTCTAAATCTAAAATGTATGCAATGATTTATTGATTTGAATGGTTTTCCGTACACATTCGAATAAGGGTTTATTTAGTGGCAACCGTGTATGGAAATGAAATGTTGGTTTCCACAACTGTTTATTAAGGAGTTATAGCCAGAATACACCTGTTTGTCTACATTTAATGTGTACTGTATGTATAAGTTTATTGTGTTCATGCTATCCAGTGATAATCCTTCTAGATCTAGCTGACAATCATTAAGGTTTTTTTTATTTCTTGTTATTAATTATATCCAGATTAGCTCTTGGTATAGTGCGACTATTTTGATAATTTCATTAATAACACATTCTACTGAAATTTTAGAAAGCATGAAAGTGACCGCTGAAGTTTCACGAGTTGATCCCTTTCAAATATTCATCAGCGGATCGTTTTTCAGCCTTGCCGGTCAGTCAGTTATTCTTATGAAAACACACTAAAATTGTAAAGCGTGTTGAACTCTGCTTGTAGTTTCGTTGTTTTCTAGCGTTAATGGTGGAAGTTCCAACAGAAATAGTAAATTAAAGTTAGTATTTGCTTTAGACACGTTTCTAAGTAGCTGCTTTGCTATGCCAATAAGATCAATCCTTAGATAAGATTTACCTTTTTGACAGGAAGTTGGGCATCTTGCTATTCACAAGACAGTAAGCAAACCATTGCACCATCGCCGTCATCATGCTTTTGTCTCATATAATGATGCCATCACGGACAAAATGCTTATTCTGAAGCTATTCGGGAATTAGTGTTTGAGGCATTGCGGTAAGTTTGGAATTATAGTACATTTTAAGATTATCCAGTCTTGTGCGATCTGCGATGTTGCATTTGTAAATACTTTACCAAACAATTCACACACTCGTAAACAAACATTCAGATGTCGAATGTTTAGTTTTAAGATGATATTACCATATGTAAAAGAGCCTCCTTTTATAGCAAACCATTTGCTTGGAGAATTACAGTAGTATATTGTCAGGTGGACAATGGGCTTTTATGAGAGTGTAAACAAGTGTAAACAGAGACCCCATTCTGACTGTTTGCTTCAATATTGAAGTTGTAAAATGCTATCCTACTTGTAGCCTTGTCTTGGTTATTAAAAATGAATACACTATATATATATATATATATATATATATATATATATATATATATATATATATATATATAAATATATATTTATATATATATGTATATATATATATATCTTTATATATGTATATATATATATATCTTTATATATATATATATATATATATATATATATATATATATATATATATATATATATATTCAAATAAGCCATATATATTTTTGATACATTAATGTCTGGATTCTCTTAACGACCTCGGGATCAGAGCCCCAGGCGAAATCACACAAAGACAAGAGCTTGGCTCCGGCCGGGAATCGAACCCTGGTCGGCAAGCTTGTATAGAGAGTGACTAAGCCACTTGGCCACGAAGAAAGATTTCTTCGTGGCCAAGTGGCTTAGTCACTGTCTATACAAGCTTGCCGACCAGGGTTCGATTCCCGGCCGGAGCCAAGCTCTTGTCTTTGTGTGATTTCGCCTGGGGCTCTGATCCCGAGGTCGTTAAGAGAATCCAGACATTAATGTATCAAAAATATATATGGCTTATTTGAATATGAAAAACACGTAAAAATGTGCAAAATTTATCATATATATGTATATGTATATGTATATATATATATATATATATATATATATATATATATATATATATATATATACAGTATATGTATATATATATATATATATATATATATATATATATATATATATATATATATATATTGTGTACAAACATAAATAAGCATTTGATAAGCAAACTTTATTATTATTATCAAGGTTATGTACAGTACTTCATAAGATCAGAAAACCTTTGAAGTTGTTGTTTTACTATGTTTACGATAATCATAATATGCATTATGCTGGTATTTAGAGAAATTGAAATAACCTAAACGGGTTGCGGTTTTACTGTCGGATTTCCGTTATACAATTTTCACTGATAAAGAAACTGCAAGAAACTGAGTATCTATTGACGCTAAATCAGAATTGTTTCAACCATATATCTAAAAACCACTGGAAATAACCATGTCATTGTTACGTTCCAGTTGTCTAGAGGATTGATTCAATATTAACTTAGGAGACCATGTTTGTTTTATATTAGTATTTGAGAGATGCAACTTTCATTTGGCGTTTTATCACTTTTGTGACGAAAGGTGATTAATTTTCTGGGCTCACTCCCTTTGGACATTGCCACTCTTAAAAGTTTTTGGTAACGTGAATAGTTGAAATAGCTGTTTCACTTTTTATCTCCTAATCTTATGTGCTTCAAATTGTTTGATTAAAGTATTTTGGTTTTTTTACAAATTAGCCTCAACAATTCTTTTTAGCTTTATCTTTATCTACACTCACTTGTTGTATGCTTTTGGATGTTGTGTTTGACAGTAAACAAATTAATGAGAAACTCAGTCTTTGTCATTCCTGTGTTCCTGAATTAAACTAACTAGCTCACCTTTTCGATCCAATAAAAAAAAATGATCACGGACGTTGATACTTGATAAGATGTAAGCATAAAAAAGCATTTTTTTTTAGAAAGTCGTCTTATTTATCAGCTTTTAATTTAGTTAGTCTTATTGTCGTAAGATAGAAAATATTTTTTTTCCTTATTAGATAATTGGTAACGTCAATGCATTAGGTAATAGTATTTCTAATAGCTGAAGCGCTACTGGGTACTGCCCAATTTCAATAACGTCTCTTTGCGAAACATCTAAGTAAGTATGCCGAAAAAAAGTTTGGCTTTCGTAAAGGCATTGGGTCATGTGAAGCGCTTATTTCACTCTCCAAAGATTTATAGAAATCCGTTGGCTGTGATCAGAGAGTTTGTATTATTGTCTTTGATTTCAGTGCTGCATTTAACCGTGTTAATCATGATGGGAGTAAGTGAATTTCTTAGCAGCATAATTGCATTTTTTAAGTAATAGATTGCAAATAGTTGTTGTTTATGGACTCCATAATAATTATAATAATGTCTTATCTGGTGTTTTTCAGGGTAGTGTTCTTGGCCCAATACTTTTCATCCTATTTACGAATTGGCCTGGAAAGCAAGCTGCCTACAAATGCAGATGATGTTACTCTCTTTGCTTCGATGTCATATCCCGAATTTAGACCTAAGGTTGCTGAATTCCTTAACAGAGATCTGTCTAAAATTAGCGCATGATGCAAGTTATAAGGCTAAAGATGGACTGTTATAAAATTCAAAGAATGATTGTAAGTAAAGGACAGGGCTCTTCAGCTTCCAGATCTCTGCATTCACAATGTCTTTTTAACTAAATGCAACTCATAAAATTCTATGTGTGACTCTTGATTGCAAATTTCAGAAAACGCTTTAGGTTTGTCTTTTCTTTAATTGTTACAGAAAATTGGCTTATAAGGAAGAAATTTGATTATCGGCTATGAAGCTATCGTGAGGAAATTTTTTTCATTCTTTCATCATACCATCTTTTAGGTAGTGTTCACCTACCTGGTCTTCATCTGCTGACTCTTATCTTAGTTTGTTAGACAAAAACTTGAGGAATATTAAAGTTCTTATTCCTGGTCTAGAAATTAATCTCTGACAGTGTCGTTAAGTTAGTTTTCTGAGAATATTGCATAAGATTTTTCACGATTCTGACCATTCTTTACATTCAGATACTCTGAGCCCGTACCATCCTGTCCGTAGTACTATGTGTGCAGTTAAAACTAACAATCTTGCCTTCTCCGTCATAAGACTCAATGGTTC
>NC_090737.1:74618914-74633914 GCF_036898095.1 Palaemon carinicauda
AATGTTTTCTCATAGTCTTTAAATGCCATACAGGGGTTTGTCCTACTCTGTTGATATTTCCATTAGTTGGCTAATTACATGGATATGATCAGATGTTGAATACCCACATCTAAGGCCTGCCTGCTCTCATGGATAATGATAGTGTAGCTGTCTTTCTATTTGGCCTAATATGATCTTGTAAATATTTCATATATTACGGAGAGTAACCTTATTTTGCCGAAATTTTATTTTGGTACCAATGTGCGAGTGAGCAGTAAGTTTTAACTGAGAGATGAGGTTAATACAACTAACCTTTTATTTCAATGGATAGCGAGTTTATATAGCACAGTTTCAAGCCAAAAGGTCACAGAAATTCAAGTAAAATAATTCATGAAAAGATAGGCTTAAATCGGTTGTGTTAGCAGCGAGGTGTAGGATGAGATATACCGTTAAAAAAAAAAAACAAATAACTTGGTAACGAACACTTGCATTATTATTATTATTATTATTATTATTATTATTATTATTATAAGCCAAGCTACAACCCTAGTTGGAAAAGCAAGATGCTATAAGGCCTAGGGCTCCAACAGGGAAAAATAACCCTGTGAGGAAAGGAAGTAAGGAAATAGATAAACTACACGAGAATAATTAATCAAAATAATATATTTTTAAGAACAGTAACAGCATTAGATTAGATCTTTTATGTATAAACAATTAAAAACTTCAAAATAAGAAGAGGATGAGAAACAAAATAGAATATCGTGCCCAAGTGTACCCTCAAGCAAGAGAACTCTAATCCAAGATAGTGGTACAGAGGCTATGGCAATACCCTAGACTAGAGAAAAATTGTTTGATTTTGGAGTGTCCTTCTCCTAGAAGAGCTGTTCACTATAGCGAAAGATTCTCTTCTAATCATGATCTCATGATTAGTCCACTAAAATAACTCTTCGTGCAATTCTGAAGTTATGATTAATATTAGCATTGCTATCAAAGAAAAGATGACAAGGCTGTTGGAGTTCACTATTCATCAACGGAGCATCGCTCATATATATATATATATATATATATATATATATATATATATATATATATATAAGCAATGCTCCGTTGTTGAATAGTGAACTCCAATAGCCTTGTCGTCTTTACTTTGATAGCAATGCTAATATTAATCATAATAACTTCAGAATTGCACGAAGAGTTTTATAGTGGACTAATTTCTTTCCAGCAGTTTTTTAATTCATTTCAGCTTGGTAATGTCTTTATTTTTTTCATTCTCTGTGCGTTTTTGTTTGTCTTCGCGTAAAATCTGATAAAAAGGAAAATGGCTTGGCGTTGCTGGAAATCATTTATGCTCTCACCTTTATTACGTTTCCTCCAGAGGCAAAAATAATTCTACTCGGCGGTCCCGGATCGGACAAGGATCTCCAAGGCGTTTCGGCCAATTACGTATATCTGCATTCCATTCCTGCAGTGCATCATAATGCTGTCTCCTGAACACGGGTGGGTATTCGGCTGAAATTAATTAAATTCCAGTATTTTTCGTATATATAACGGGATTTATGAGAGAGAGAGAGAGAGAGAGAGAGAGAGAGAGAGAGAGAGAGAGAGAGAGAGAGAGAGAGAGAGAGAGAGAGATTATTTAGTATAATTAAATAATAACAAAATATTGCTACAAGAAGTTCAAACATACGATTGCATGAATTTTTTAAAGATTAGTTGGGCATTTCCCAATCTCGTATATACGTTTGTCACTTGTTTTGAATTTCAATCAACTAGTAAATTCATAGCTGCTATGTTTGTGTTCCATCAGCTTTGCCCCTGTTTTCCCAATTCGCCCTGACAAAATTAATCTTTTTTTATCTAGGTAATTCAAAGCATAAAGGTTTTGTTTAGTAATTTGGAAAATATTGCGGGGTTTCTTTAGGGCTTAAATGTGTATATCAATATTGTATTTCTTCTGAAAGACTTGTTTTTCCTGTTTTATTTTTGATATTGGGTTTAAGCCTTGAAATTGCATTGTTTCCCCTGTAATCTGATAATGAACAAAGTGTCAGAGAGAGAGAGAGAGAGAGAGAGAGAGAGAGAGAGAGAGAGAGAGAGAGAGAGAGAGAGAGAGAGAGAGAGAGAGAATATTTCTCCAAAAGGCTAATGGGCTGCGGAATGTTAAAAAAACCCATGTTCTTTTGGTTACCTGTCTTTTTCCCGCTTTAATAATTATTGGAATTACTTGTGAAGAAATTCCTCTCTGGAAATCAAAAGTCCACATCATCACTATCATTGATAAATTCACAACACATTGTAATTCAAGAAATATATATTTGCCCTACGGCTCACAGTGTTTGCTGCTTTCTGTATGAAATTAAGATGGGTTAAGTAGCATGTATATTCCGGTAACAAATATACATTTTGCGAAGGATAATTGTCTTCTCCGATTATATATATATATATATATATATATATATATATATATATATATATATATATATATATATATATATATATATATATATATATATCAAGCAATATGAATTTGTTGATTTTCATCAAAGTACTTCCAATTGGTTTCCTGAAATATTTGATATTGGGAAAATAAAAATCATACTAGAAAACATGCTTATTCGAGAGTTATTACGGGTAACTCTGGGAAAGGTATTATTTGGACTCTTAGGTCAAATGTAAATTCCCTAATAAAAGTTTTTGCAGATCTTGGATTCGAATTAATTTACGGTTTTATTTAAACCTGATATAGTCTCGAATAAAATAATGGAATTTTAATATTTGGGACCGCTAACCTTCCATACTAGCTATAATCAAGGAAAATATTATGAGAAACAATTTCTCAGGGCAAGGCTGTTGATACAGAGGCTATTTAAATCTCCTTTCTTGTACAGCGTCACCCCACCCACACCACCTTCTCATTCCTCGTCTCCGACCCAGCAAGGTTTGGAAACTTTAACGGAAACATTCCAATTGAATTCTTCAGTTTGCCTCTATGATAACAGTGGGAGTTCCAGGTGTACAAACTTCTATACAAGGAAATGCAGTTGCGCATAAGAAACAAAAATGCATATTAAAGGTGGAGATTATCATGGGTCGCTATCCATGTCTCGTTTTCCCTCTCGATTATCTAGATTAACCTTAAAGATCCTTACTTTAAAGAGATTTATCTCTGTAATTCTAACTTCTACGGAGATTATCTTTCATTATCTCACAGAAAAAAGATCTCTCAGTCATCGAGGTATGGACTGAAAAGCGTACCGATGAAGGAAATGTTTTGGATCTCGATCCAGTCTATTTTTACAAATATCCAAACTGCCTCTCTCGGGGCAGGTATTGCCTACATTTGTAAACACATGTGCAAATCGCAAATAATCATATCAATCTTATAAGCAGAATAATGTTTTTCCCACGAGAGAGAGAGAGAGAGAGAGAGAGAGAGAGAGAGAGAGAGAGAGAGAGAGAGAGAGAGAGAGAGAGAGAGAGAGAGAGAGGATTATAAAAATTCATGTTATGTCTATTCTAAACACAACCTGAAATTAGCTTTGGTATAATTTATTAGGTTCCTTTTGAAAGACCTAATATTTTTAGTCTACAAGGATGACATATGCAATAGAAGAGGAAGAGGGGAGTAGGAAAAAAATAGCCTGAAAAATAAGATGACTTTGTATATTTTTCTTTACTTTCGAGGACCTGGGAATGTCTTTGTATTCTCTCATTTCATCTTATCAAGATATTCTGGACCGAAGTAAATGGGGGATTTTTGTCTTTTTGTCTAATTTCCATCTCTCTCTCTCTCTCTCTCTCTCTCTCTCTCTCTCTCTCTCTCTCTCTCTCTCTCTCTCTCTCTCTCTCTCTCTGGTGTTTAGATTTAGCTTTAAAAAACTGCTTATTTTACTTCTAGATTTTTGTCGTGAGCCTTTTTATAAATAATCTTTATTGCGGAATATGAGGCATTGATGTTTTCTTTAAATGAGGATAAATGCTTACGGCTAGCATTTACTCATTAACTACTCTTTGAGAGAGAGAGAGAGAGAGAGAGAGAGAGAGAGAGAGAGAGAGAGAGAGAGAGAGAGAGAGAGAGAGGAAAAAATGGGGAACAAGTAAATCGATATATCTAAAAAGTTCACGGGTACTAATAAGATTTTATATTTATGGCGAAAATTATCCGTAAGTTCTAGATAAATCCGATGAATTTGGATTTTTTATTTAATTCTATTTTCAGGTAGCTGAGAGGCTGGGGCAAAAGAGAGAAAATTGATGGGTATTCATACTAACACTCCTTTTTTATGTGTAGTGGAATTGGAGGGAAAGAACCGACACCTTTCTTTCCTTCGAATGGGATAATTCAGACCAGTCAATTCAGGTGTCGTGGCTGGAGGGAAGTCTTCAGTCATTCCATATTCCCTAAAGGAGATAAAAAAAGAACCTGATCATTCCTCACCGGCTCTCCTGCACACTCGCACATTACATTTTGTAGCAGGTCTCGGGGAAAGTTGCTGGTAACTTCTGAAATGAAAGATATGGATGTATTTTCATAAACGGTGGAATATTTTTTTCTTCATCCCTTTTGTAGTGATTTAAAAGTTTTAAAATTGAACAATGAATATCCAATGTTGTGGGTTTTTATATATTTTGCGGGTTATTTCGTAGCTTTTGGAGTTTTTTTAACTGATCAAGAAATATAATGTGAAGCCTTCCGTTTCATGTACACCAAAGAAAAGATCTTTGATTTTCTTTCATGTAAAATTTCACAAGCTTGAAAATAAAGAAAAGAAAACCATTACCATTTTTATGAAGATAGAAATCACCATTATTGCTAATAGATTTTTAATAACTTGAAAATATAAGATGTGAGGTTAGAATTATTATTATTATTATTATTATTATTATTATTATTATTATTATTATTATTATTATTGCATTCAGGAAACTAAATCTTAATTATTTATGAAAAGTATGTATTTCTTTGAAGATAGTTTTTTGAAATTCATTAATAAATGCACAGTTTGATAAAAGTTGCCCAGTTTAGTGGAAATGTGAAGGGTTGATCACTATTCTCAGTTTTGTAACCAGCTTGAAGTGTGTAAGAATGTCCTTTGCTCCTGCTCTCAAGGCTGTCATTGAACAGGTTATGAATGGGTGACTGTGATCAATAGACTTTGTGAAGAGAGAGAGAGAGAGAGAGAGAGAGAGAGAGAGAGAGAGAGAGAGAGAGAGAGAGAGAGAGAGAGACGCAGTTATTTTATTTGTACAAGGAGAAAAGTTCATTTCGCTGGGGAGATTTTTTATGGCAAGAAAAGTAAAGAAAGATTATTTGTTTCAGTTAAAAAAACGTGAACCTAAGCATTCGAAGTCGACAATGTAAACTAGAGGATTTGATGAAACGAAGGAAAGAGATTGTAATGAAATACATGTTGAAGGATGACACGATGATGTTGACTATTACCATTTATTTTATCTTGTAGAACAGTTATTTTCTTTGGTTTTAAAATGATCATCTTTTAGAACAGTTATCGCTTCATTTGGTTTGGAAATTATAAGTGTCTGTTTCTCTCCCTACAATGTATTAATATTTGTAAGTAATACAAGGATACATAACTAATGAGCCAATGTAATTAAATTAATGTTTCCCTAACCTAGTTTATTTCAATGAAAATAAGATATCGATAAGTATATAATTCCCTATTAACAAAACTCAATAGTGCTTTTTATATGTGGAGTCTTGAAGGATCACATATCAATCAAGATCAGCCTTTTCCATATACTAAATTGAATAACTTTATTTCTTCATTTGATCCACTCGATAGTTCATTACGATAGATTTGTTTATTTTTCTTTGATAGTGCTCTTATTACCTCCGACGAGGTTATGATTTGGATCGGATTGATTTTTTGTTTGGTTTGGTGAATATCAAGAAAAAAGTCATGTGGAGAATTTTTAATGACATATTTCTAAGAGGTTCCTCATGATTGGGAGTTTATTATTAAATCTAAGAGGATAAAAATGTAATTTTAGGCTACTTGTAAGGGTTTTGTTTTAGTGTGGAATGTCCAGCCATGGTAGAGATTTGCATTCTCCGATATTATTGTTTCAATTGTTAAATGATTTGTCGAAAAATTTGTGTTATTACTGATAATTTGTTTTTTATGTTAAAGCTCTTTCATGTAAAACAGGCATTTTGCCCTTTTTACTCTTTTTGTGGAGTAGTAGAAAGGACGGAAAGTGTTAATAGAAAATTTGTTTATTTAATGAAAAGAGTGAATGGGGAAAACTAAGATTTATTTAATATTAATTTTTACCAAGTTGCGTTTTCTAAAACTACGCTATTTCCAGGTAAATGTAATAGTCTTCATAGGTCTTATGGAAATCGTTACAGAAGTGAAGCACAGAAAGTTTTTTTTTTTTTTTTTTTTTTTTTCCTTTCCTTCATTTAAGTCTTTCCGTCAATAAAACAATTAAATAACACTCTATGGGAATTTCTTTGTGTTGTTTGTACATTCTCGAATACCAATATGAGTTTTAGCTTCATGGAAATATCTCATTACACAGTATTTAAAATTGTATTGTTTGTACATTCTCGAAGACCGATATGAGTTTACCTTCATGGAAGTCGCTCATTTGAAAGTATTCATCATTTTATTGTTTATTCACTCTCGAAGACCAATCTGAGTTTTAACTTCATGGAAATGACTCATTTCACAGTATATAATATAATATTGATTGTACGTTCTCGAAGACCGATAAAATTTTCAGCTTCATGGAAGTGGCTCATTTCACAGTATTTAACATTGTATTGATTATACAATCCCGAAGACTGATATGAGTTTAAGTTTCATGGAAGTGGCTTATTTCAATGTATTTAACCTAGTAATTTTTGTAAATTCCTAAGACCGATAGGAGTTTTAGCTTCCTGGAAGGGGCTGAATTCCAAAATTTAGTATCATATCGTTCGTAAATTTTTGAAGACCGATATGAGTTTTAGCTTCATTGAAGGGGCTCATTACACAGTATTTAACATCGTATTGTTTTTACATTCTCGAAGACCAATATGATTTTTATCTTCATGGAAAGGGCTCATTTCAAAGTATTTAATATCGTACTCTTTCTATATTTTCAAAGACTGATTTAAGTTTTAGCTTCATGGAAGAGGCTCATTTCACAATATTTCACATCGTATTGTTTGTAAATTCTCAAAGAATGATAAAGTTTTAACTTCATGGAAGTAGCTCATTACAAAGTATCTAACATTGCATTGTTTGAAAGTTCTTGAGTACCGATATCAGTATTAGCTTCATGGAAGTTGTTCATTTCATAGTATTTAACATCGTCTTGTTTGTAAATTCTCGTAGACTGATATGAATTTTGGTTTCATCGGAGTGACTTATTTCACAGTATTTAACTTCATATTGTTTATAAATTCTCGAAGACCGATATGAGTTTTCGCTTCATTGAAGTGGCTGATTCCACAGTATTTAACATCGTATCGTTTTTACATTCTTGAATACCGATATTAGATTTAGCTTCATGGAAGTGGCTCATTTCACAGTATTTATCATCCTATTGTTTATCAATTCTTGAAGACCGATATGAGTTTTAGCTTCATAGAAGTGGCTCATTACACAGTATTCTAGATTGTCATCATCATCATCATCTCCTCCTACGCCTATTTACGCAAAGGGCCTCGGTTAGATTTCACCAGTCGTCTATCTTAAGCTTTTA
Organism: Palaemon carinicauda; assembly: GCF_036898095.1. NCBI lineage: Eukaryota > Metazoa > Arthropoda > Malacostraca > Decapoda > Palaemonidae > Palaemon > Palaemon carinicauda. The sequence goes on from NC_090737.1 coordinate 74,626,613, forward strand.
ATTGAATACTTCTCCATTCATCATCTCCTACTTCGCTCTTCATAGTCTTCAGGCATATAGGCCTGGATCTTCTAACTCTTCTAGTGCCTTGAGGAGCCTAACTGAACTTTTGGTGAACTAATCTCTCTTGGGGAGTGCGAAGAGCAAGTCCAAACCATCTCCATCTACCTCTCATTGAAGTTTCATTTCTAATCCTGTCCTGCCATTTAACTCCCAATATCCTTCTGAGGGCTTTGTTTTCAAATCTACTAAATCTATTGGAGATTGTTTCATTGTCATACCACGACTCATGTCCATAGAGTAACACCCATCTCACTAAACTGATATATAGTCTGATTTTTATATATATTTGTAAATTCTCGAAGACCGATATAAGTTTTAGCTTCATGGAAGTGGCCCATTTCACAGTATTTTACATCGTGCTGTTTTTATATTCTCGAAGACGATAGGAGTTTTAGCTTCATAGAAGTGGCTCATTTCACAGTATTTAACATCATTTTGTTTGTACATTCTCAAAGATTTATATGAGTTTTAGCTTCATGGAAGTGGCTCTTTTTACAATATTTAACATCGTATTATTTGTAAATTCTCAAAGACCATATGAATTTTAGCTTCATAGAAGTGGCTCCTTACACAGTATTTAACACTGTATTGTGTGTACATTCTCGAAGACCGATATGAGTTTTAGCTCAATATAAGTGACTAATTTTACAGTATTTAACATTGTATTGTTTGTACATTCTCAAAGACCGATAGGAGTTTTTGCTTCAAGGATGTGGCTCATTTCATAGTATTTAACATCGTATTGCTTGTATATTCTGAAAGTATGATATTAGTTTTATCTTCATGGAAGGGGCTTATTTTACAGTATTTTACTATTTTATTTTCGTAAATTCTCGAAGACTGATATTAGTTTAAGCTTTGTGTAAGCTGCTCATTTCTTAGTATATAACGATGTATTTTTGTACATTCTCGAAGACCGATATTAGTTTTAGTTTCATGAAATTGGCTCATCACACAGCATTTAACATCGTACTTTTTTATAAATTCTTGAAGACCAATATGAGTTGTAGCTTCTTGGAAATGCCCAGTTCACAGAATTTAACATCATATTGTTTGTAAATTCTCTAGGACCAATATTAGGTTTAGCTTTATGGAAATATCTTATTTCAATCTATATAACGTCGATTTTTTTTTTTACATTTTCGAAGACCTATATGAGTTTTAGCTCCATGAAAGTGGCTCATTTCATAGTATTCAACATCATATTGTTTGTACATTTTCGAAGGCTAATATCAGTTTTAGCTTAATGGAAGTGGCTCATTTTACAGTATTTAACATTGTAATTTTTCTAAATTCTTGAAGACTGATATCAATTTTAGCTTCATGGAAGTGGCTTATTTCACATTATTCAACACCGTTTTGTTTGTACATTCTCGAAGATCGATATGAGATTTATGTAGAGGCTGCTCATTTCACAGTAATTAACATAATATTGTTTGTAAATTTTTGAAGACCAATATGATTTTGGCTTCATAGAGGTGGCTCATTTCACAGTATTTAGCACTGCATTGTTTGTAAATTTTCAAAGACCAATATGAGTTTTAGCTTCATGGAAGTGGGTCATTTCACAGTATTTAACACTGTTTGCTCGTAAATTCTCAAAGACCAATATGAGTTTACCTTCATGGAACTGGCTTTTTTCACAGTATTTAACATCGTATTGTTTGTAAATTCTAGAAAACCGATATAGTTTTGGCTTCATGGAAGTGCTCATTTCACAGAATTGAACATTGTAATGTTTATACACTCTCGAATACCGATATGAGTTTTACTTCGTGTAAGTGGGTCATTTCACAGTATTTAACATGGTGCTGTTTGTATATTCTCGAATACCTATAGGAGTTTTAGCTTCATGGAAGTGGCGCATTTTACAGTGTTTAACATCGCGTTGTTTGTGTATTCTCAAAGACGATATGAGTTATAGCTTCATAGAAGTGACTCATTACATAGTATTTAAGATTGAATTGTTTGTATATTTACGAAGACCAATGTGAGTTTTAGCTTCATGGAAGTCGCCCATTTCACAGTATTTAACATTATTTTATTTGTACATTCTCTAAGATTGATATGGGTTTTAGCCTCATGGAAGTGGCTCATTTCACAGTATTTAATATTGTATTATTTTCAAATTCTCAAAGACGGTATGAGTTTTAGCTCCATAGAAGTGGCTCATTACACAATATGTAACACTGTAGTGTTTGTACATTCTTGAAGACCGATATGATGTGGCCCATTTCATAGTATTTTACTACAGTATTTTTTTAAATTCTCGAAGACCGATACCAGTTTTAGTTTTATGTAAGTGGCTCATTTCTTAGTATATAACGTCGTATTTTTTTTACATTTTCGAAGACCTATATGTGTTTTAGTATCATGAAATTGGCTCAGTACACAGTTTTTAACATCGTCTTGTTTGTAAATTCTTGAATACCAATATGAGTTTTAGCTTCATGGAAGTGGCTCAGTTCACAGTATGTAACATCGTATTTTTTTGTAAATTCTTGAGAACCAAGTGGTTTATTTCCTTCTATATAACGTAGTATTGTTTGTACCTTTCTCGAAGACCCATATGAGTTTTAGCCTCATAGAAGTGTCTCATTTCACAACATTTAACATCATATTGTTTCTCGTACATTCTTGAAGACTTTCAGCTTCTTGAAAGTGGCTTATTTCACAGTATTTAATACCACAATTTTTATAAATCCCGAAGACATGATATGACTTTTAGCTTCATAGAAGTTGTCCATTACACAGTATTTAATATCATAACATGCAAGAGCGATGACATCTGTACCACACAGTTGAATTTTTTAGGATGGATTACATTTTAGAATTAGGCCTTCGGTCTCCATTGACAGTTGTATAATAGTTATGATCATATGTTAATGGTTTTAAGTGTTAGAATGTTCACGCTTTTCAAAAGAGGTATGTTTTTTTTTCCAAAACTCACTATATATAGTCGAATTTATTACTACAAGTATTTTGTGTGTGTGTGTGTGTGTGTGTGTGTGTGTGTGTGTGTAAACGAGAGATAGATGGGAGTTAGTTCAGAAGGAAAACATGAGGGCTTAATTTTTAGTTTTCTGTTTCATAAATGTAATATATTACCTTCTGGATTCGAAATAAAGGTTCATGTGCTTTGCGTCTCCCCTGGAATAGACAGTGATTGACTTGGGAGTGCGTGTCCACGAATGATGGATCTTTTTAGTAAAGGGAACATTGATTTGTTGTTTCAAATTCTGGGTCTGTTGTCCTCATAGATTTTTAAATACACCGATGGTTGTCAGTTCCATTCAAATCTGCTTTTATTTTGATTCTCTTTTTGCCACCAAATTTGATCTTTTCTTTTCTTATCTTATTAGGTTTATGCTTAAGAATAACAAATACAATTAACTTAAACCTAAACCGCATACGATATACGAGATCGTATCGTTTTTAATCTAAGTTTTTTAGTTTTATTTTTAGCTCAGAACTATCAGTAGCAAAAAAGTCTTTCCTAGGTTCCTGCTTACTGGATTCACGTCACTGCAGCTTTAATGTTTATTTCATGAATATGTTGTTGCCTTTTGCAATGAAATTCCCGATAATAAGTAAAACATTCATTAAATCGTGAAAAGGAAAAGGACCTCCACAGTATTGGGTCATTTAGGATGCATTATATTCAAGGTCGTTACCATGGGACTTTCTTGAAATACGGACAAAGCCAGAGTGTCCGCGACATAGAAACGCTGGAATCTCCCAGCTGCTAAAAATATATATTTCTTTAATAACAATGAAGCCTTGCAGTGTTCGTAAACGGACAAACACATAAATTTCATTGCATTAATTTTTGAAATGGTGTCAGTATGCCTCTGCTGGAGGTGTTAAACAAGTTAACACAAAAAGTAAGAATCGGAATCTGGTCAACAAATCTTGCATATCAAAGCAAGTGGAGTATTTGAAATACAAGCTACTGTACTGACAATGCCAGAATACAAGTTACGTACAACTGCATTTTTAAAGTCATCGAGCTCAGATAGCTTTAAGCACCAGTGCAGAAATAAATAAATGCAGGAGGGCCTTTTCAAATTTTATAGTTCAGGTTTAAGGTCGAGGCATAGCCTTTGCAACGATGCCTCTAGTAAGCTTGCGGTGTATTTTAAATTTTATATCTTTTTCCATATTTTCCCCATCTGGTATAAAATTTCTTAATTCTTTTCTCTGTTACTTTCACAAAATAAAAATAACCTCTCTTTTTTTCTCTTTCTTTTCTATATTCTTGGCAAAATAACAAGTTCTTCGTTCCACAAGGAGACTTCCAAAGGTATCATTAGAAGTGAAGCTGCCATCTTCATGCAACCGCAGTTCTTCTATTCCTTAACAAGCAGAAGCATAATAATGACACTGTTCACCTCGGGTTTGCAAAATACAAAACTCAATCAATGAATATCACTTCAAATGTACCAAGAAAAAAGATGAAACAAAAATGTCTTTGTAAACATATTTAAGTGAAAATACTAAATACATTTATAATTATATAGATAAAATCTTTAGATGTATCGAGACGAAGACGACACCAAATATACGCCGTCATATGTCGCTGAGTTTGTCATAGAGATTGCCATTTTTCGTCGTTAAGGAATAAATGTCTTGGATATTCTAATGTGCTGGAAAAGTCATCCAGGTTATCCATTTAAACTTTTAGGTATATTCGCATTTTATTTTTATGTTACACTATGCAAAGGGAATTTTTTACTTCTTCACAACTTGTCTTTGGAACGAGGCTAACAGAATTGTCATCTCTAGCGTTTTGGGTTTTATTTAAAATCTGAAGGTTTCTTAGTATTCCAATCCTTTTAAGTCACTTCGTGTGGCTCTAGAGTGAACAGGAAAGTTCTTGTTGAAAAGGATTAACGTTACTCTTCTTTATTTTGGCATTACTTTTCATTTACCCTGATTTTTAGTGCTTGTCTCACTTAGGAGATTCTTCTTAAAAGATATAAAAAAAAAAGTTTATGAGCAGCCTATATCCTTAGATGTAGATCTAATGACAGAAAAATTATGCTTTTTTTATAAGTTATTGTGTGTATTGCCATATGACCTTATTGGTAGCATGTAGGCCAAGGTACTAACCACCCGTTGAGATACTACTACTAAATAGTAAGAAGAATAGGCCAAAAATTATAATGTTGGATCCCCCTCTCGTTTTACCTTTGCTTAGACATATTCTCACCTTTACTCACACATTATTATTATTATTATTATTATTATTATTATTATTATTATTATTATTATTATTAGTTAAGCTACAACTCTAGTTGGAAAAGCAAGATGCTCTAAGCCCAAGGGCTCCAACAGGAAAAAGAAGCCTAGTAAGGAAAGGAAATAAGGATATATATGAACAATATAAGAAGTAATGAACAACTGAAATATAATATTGTGAAATCATTGACAACATTATAACAGATATTTCATATATAAACTATAAAAAGACACATGTCAGCGTGTTCAACATAAAAACATTTGCTACAAGTTTGAACTTTTGAAGTTCTACCATTTCAATTATCCGATTAGGAAAATCATTCCACAGCTTCATCGTAGCTGGAATAAAACTTCTAGAATACTATTTAGTATTGAGCCCCATGATGGAGAATGCCTGACTATTAGAATTAACTGCATGCCTATAACTACGAAGATGATGGAACTGTCCGGGAAGATCTAAATGAGAAGGATGGTCGGAATTATAAAAAATCTTATGCAACTGGATAATGAACTAATTGAACGACGGTGTCAGAGGCTAATATCTCGATCAGGAATAAGAAGTTTAATAGACCGTAGGTTCCTGTCTAACAAATTAAGATGAGAATCAGTTGCTGAAGACCTGACAGGAGAACAATATTCGAAGCAAGGTAGATTTGAAGAATATATATGTATATATATATATATATATATATATATATATATATATATATATATATATATATGTATATATATATATATATATATATATATATATATATATATATGTATATATATATATATATATATATATGTGTGTGTGTGTATGTATGTATTTATGCAAAAAATAAACATATATATATATATAATATATATATATATATATATATATATATATATATGCAAAAGAGCCAAAAGAAAAATTTTGGATAAAGAGTGAATCCTGGCTGTTTTTATCCTACTTCTTCAATAGCACTGAAAGTTTTTTCCATTCCTAATGTTTCCGCTGGTTCCACTGCTGGAACCTTCAAGCGTGCTCTATTTATAATAATAATAATAATAATAATAATAATAATAATAATAATAATAATAATAATAATAATAATAAAGCACTACACCCACGAGCAAATACGGATAGACTGTACATAACACGAAAGGAAGGAGGGTGAGGTCTACTTAGTATAAAGGACTGCGTCAACATCGAGAATAGAGCACTGGGGCAATATCTGAAAACCAGCGAAGACAATTGGCTCAAGAGTGCATGGGAAGAAGGACTGATAAAAGTAGACAAAGACCCATATATATACAGAGACAGGAGAATGATAAACAGAACAGAGGACTGGCACAACAAAATAATCCACGGACAATACATGAGACAGACTAAAGAACTAGCTAGCGATGACTTGTGACAATGGCTTCTGAGGGGAGAGCTCAAGGAGGAAACTCAAAGAATGACAACAGCTTCACAAGATCAGGCCCTGAGAACCAGATATGTTCAAAGAACGATAGACGGAAATAACACCTCTCCTATATTTTGGAATTGAAATACAAAAAAATGAAACCATAAACAACATAGCAAGCGAAAGTCCGGCACTTGCACAGATCCATTACAAAAAGAGGCATGATTCATTGGCAAAAGCCCTTCACTGGAGCCTATGCAAGAAACATCAGCTACCTTGCAGTAATAAGTGGTAGGAGCACCAACCTGAGGGAGTGAAAGAAAACGATCAGGCAAAGATCCTTCGGTACTATGGTATCAGAACAGATAGGGTGATACGTGCAAATAGAACAGACATGACGTTGATTGACAAAATCAAGAAGAAAGTATCGCGCATTGATATCGCAGTACCATGGGATTCCAGAGTTGTAGAGAAAGAGAGGGAAAAAATGGATAAGTATCAACACCTGAAAATAGAAATAAGAATGATATGGGATATGCAAGTGGAAATTGTGCCCATAATCATAGGAACACTAGGCACGATCCCAAGATCCCTGAAAAGGAATCTAGAAAAACTAGAGGCT
>NC_090737.1:74638914-74663914 GCF_036898095.1 Palaemon carinicauda
ATATACATATATATATATATATATATATATATATATATATATAATATACTGTATATAAGTACATATATATATATATATATATATATATATATATATATATATATATATACTGTACATATATATATATATATATATATATATATATATATATATATATATACATATATGTATAAATATATCCTTATATATGTATATATTTGTATGTATATATACATATACATATATATATATATATATATATATATATATATATATATATATATATATATATATTAATATATATGTATCTATATATATATGTATATATACACACGTGTGTGTGCGTGTGTATTTTTATATATGTATATATATGTATGCTTAAACTTATATAGACAGAATTGATAAAGATTTTATTCTGGTGTGATATCTTATGCCTTAGTTTTATATCGAGTTTTCCTAAAGAATTTCAATCAAGTGGTCATTATTTACCTGTAAACAACTTTCTTGTAACACCAGAAAAACTTGCTTAGCATGAGAAGTGTTGTTTTACCTTTAATTTTTTATCAAGTTTAGAATCTCCTGAGAAATTACCATATTACCCAAAATTGAAAGAACAACCTTATGATCTTGATTGAATGTCGAAGTTCAAATATTGATATAGAGAGACTGTTTACTTTATCTACTGTAGAGCACTCAATATTTAGGTGTGCATTATATTTTTTGTTCATACACAGTTTCCTATGAATCTCTAATTTCGTGTTACCAGGGATTGAAGAGTTCTAATATCTATTCTTGATTATCAGTAGATTTCGTTACAAAATGGATATAGTCTACTTGATGAGACGCCTTCGCGAACATTTCTTTTATCGAGACTTACATAAATGAAAAAATTAGCTCCTTCTTCTTTTCTGTTTTTTTTTTTTATATAAAAGTTTAGTTTTATGGAACAGATGTTGTTCAACTGTTAATCACACCGTCTCCTTAGTCGATTAGGTGAGAATAACTTGTGTACACTTTGGGCTTTCTGGGAGTTTTTGAATGATTTGAGTCGCAACTGCCTTGAAATGCGAATTGGTTGTTCATGCGTTAGTGTGAGCATACGTTTTCGCATAAGAAGATTGTTTGCAAGTGCGTTTAATAAGAAGTTAAGGAAGTTAATCCTACGTAACTTTTGATTGCCATGTGGAAGGTCTTGTATGAATTGTCTGACGCAAAAATAGGTAATTGACGCCAAACAGTCTTAAGCTTATATATATATATATATATATATATATATATATATATATATATATATATACTGTATATATATATATATATATATATATATATATATATATATATATATATATATATATATATATATATTTATATATATCATCGTCATCATCATCATCTCCTCCTGCGCCTATTGATGCCTATTGATCTTGAGCTTTTAATTCAATACTTTTCCATTCATTATATCCTACTCCGCGCTTCATAGTCCTCAGCCATGTAGGGGTGGATCTTCCAACTCTTTAGTGCCTTGTGGAGCCCAACTGAACGTTTAGTGAACTAATATCTTTTAGGGAGTGCGAAGAGCATGCCCAAACCATCTCCATTTACCCCTCATCATGATCACATCAACATATGGCGCTCGAGTAACATCTATTATAGTTTCATTTCTAATCCTGTCCTACCATTTAACTCCCAATATCCTTCTCAGGGCTATGTTCTCAAATCTACTAAATATATCGGAGATTGTTTCATTGTCATACCACGACTCATGTCTATAGAGTAACACCAATCTCACTAAACTGATATAAAGTCTGATTTTATATGTAATTTCAGGGGATTTGATTTCAAAATTTCACTTAACCTAGCCATTGTCTTATTTCCCTTTTTCAATCTTTCACTAAACTCTAATTGTAAAGTCCCTGTATTGGAGATCATAGTTTCTAAATACTTAAATGATTCCACTTCATTAATCCTTTCTCCTTCCACTGATATTTCATCTACCATTGCATACTCCGTTCTCATCGTCTCTGTCTTTCTTCTATTCATCTTCAGCCAAACCTTGTGTGATATCTCATGCATTCTGGTAAGCTAGCATTGCAAATCCTGTGGTGTTCTGCTAACAAGGACAGCATCATCAGCATGCTCTAGGACGGGTAAATTCATATCACTAATCCAGTCAAATCGTTCTCCACCATCTCTGACTGTTCTACTCTTTACAAAATCTATGAGGAGGATAAACAACACAGGAGACAACACATTCCCTTGTAGTACTCCACTGTTCACTGAAAATTCATTTGATAAGACTCCATTAACAGTAACATTGCACTTGCTATGCTCATGAACAGACTGAATCAAATTTACATGTTTACGAGGGATTCCATAATAACGCAGGACTCTCCACAAAATTGCCGGGTGCCCACTATCAAAAGCTTTTTCATATATATATATATATATATATATATATATATATATATATATATATATATATATGTATATATATATATATATTTATATATATATATATATATACATATATATATATATATATATATATATATATATATATATATATATATATATATATATATAAAATATATTCACCTACAGCCTCTTCCTATTTTTGAGTGGTTCAAAAGGTCTGCTACGCATTTAAGTTATCGTATAGATAAAAGAATTATGATCAGTGGTGAAAAAAAATATGCTTATTCGTTCATCTTCACTCGAAAATCAAACCCGAACTTTTGCCCTTAATGCAAGCCTTGTCCAATAATAAATCGCCGATAAAAATCAATTTACACGATGATTTATTTCATCTTTTCTTCATCACACCATTGAAATTCCACTCAATACAACTGCTACTCCTTTTTTGCTGATTTTATGATTATTCGTATTGTACATGGCATGCATTCTGTAAATATATATTATTAGGAGAATTCTTGTGAAAGATTTCGGTTAATCTATAGCTAATTATAGTTATCCTTATCATGCAGTGCTGCTCCATCATAATTCATGTTGTTTTTTCTTTCCTTTTATTTCACCTCATTATTCCCTCCTTTCTCATTTCGAAGAAACGTGTGTACTCACCTCACCCCCATAAGAAAAAAACACATAAAGCTCAGTCACATTCTATTAAACGTTAGGTTGCGGTGGCTGCTTTAAAGTAAGCCAAAGCGGATTTCATAGATAATAGAAACAGTGGCAGAAAGCCAAGGGTAGGATGAGACACATAATGATCTCTGTAAATGGATGATGTTGAGATTGTATTCCCTTCATAAGTAGGATAGCGACAACTCATGCATATTTATGTTTTTCCTCGTTAGTTTAGTCATATATATATATATATATATATATATATATATATATATATATATATATATATATATATATATATATATAAATATATATATACATATATATATATATATATATGTATATATACATATATATATATATATATATATATATATATATATATATATATACATATATTATTGTTATTACTATTATTATTATCATTATTATTATTATTATTATTATTATTATTATTATTATTATTATTACAAACTGAGTTATAACCCTTATTGGAAAAGGAAGATGCTATAAGCTCAAGGGCTCCAACCGGGAAAAAGGGCCCAGTGAGGAAAGGAAACGAAGAAATAAAAAAAAAAAAGAGAAGTAATAAACAATCAAAATAAAAAAAAAGATACTCAGAACAGTATCAACATTAAATTAGATCTTTCATACATAACTATAAAAACTTTAAAAACACCACAAGCTAAGCTATATCCCTTATCGGAAAAGGAAGATGCTATAAGCCCAAGGGCTCCAACCAGAAAATATAGTCCAGTGAGGAAGGGAAACGAAGAAATAAAAAAAAAAAACAAGAGAAGCAATAAACAATCAAAATTGAATATACTAAGAACAGCAACAACATTAAATTAGACCATTCATACATGACTATAAAAACTTCAAAAATATCAAAAGGAGGAGAAATAAGATAGAACAGCGTGCCCGAGAAAACATTGAAGCAAGAGAACTCTAATCCAAGCAGTGGAAGGCCACATTACAGAGGCCATGGCACTGCGCAAGACTAGAGAACAATGGTTTGATTTTGGAGTGTCCTTCTCCTAGAAGAGCTGATTACCACAGGTAGAGAGTTTTTTCTACCCTTACCAAAAGGAAAGTAGCCACTGAACAATTACAGTGCAATAGTTAACCTTTGAGCGATGAAGAATTGTTTGGTTATCTCAGTGTTGCCAGATGTTTAAGGACAGAGGAGAATATGGAAAGAATAGGGCTGACTATTTGTGTATATGTAGGCAATGACAAAATGATCCGTAACCAGAGAGAAGGATCCAATGTAGTACTGTCTAGCCAGTCAAAAAACTCAATAACTCTCTAGCGGTAGTCTTTCAAAGGGTGGCTGGTGCACTGGCCAATCCACTACTTATATATATATATATATATATATATATATATATATATATATATGTATAAGTATATATATATATATATATATATATATATATATATATATATATATATATATATATGTGTGTGTGTGTGTGTATGTGTGTGTGTGTTCTCATGTGTACTATTACTAACAGAGTTGCCCTTTAGATATTTTGCTAGAGATAGATGTTCAAGATATGAGTACCAGGGAATGTAAAAAAAAAAAAAAACACTGACGCCACTGTAAGCCATGAACTACTAGAACTCATCAGGCTTATGTACTACAATGTCGACAAGCATGTATTCAACGGGGAAAAAAAATGCAATGGGAGTGTATGATACAAAGGTAACAGTCGGTATTTGCCTTTTTGTTGAGATCGACATTCTCCCGTTTTTTGCGCCGGTAAACTTATTGAAATTACCCAAAGGTGTCACTACAGGCCAGAAATAGCTTTAAGATATAGATGATTATGCACTGAAAGTCAAGACACGTAACTCAATATACATTTATAGATATGTGATACAATCACATGCTTACATGCTTATTAAGGATAATAAAGTAATAATGGAATCGTTAGTTCTGTTATTAAAACATCAGCAGAGTTGCAACACTGTCTTGAAGTCAGCATTAAATATTTGGGTGTCCAGTGTTTCTTTTTCCTTTTTATATTCATTCCACTTACTAACAAACACGTACACCAGCGTGTTTACATATACTGTACGTATTTTGTTTAGAAGTATCAACAACTATTCCAGTGACGGCATAATTTTGAAAAGAATTAGTGTTTGAATAATTTTGCCATTTTGTCATGAAGCCGCTGTTTCCCCCTCAAGAGCATTGTTGAAATATGTAACAAAGGTTGTATCATAAATCTGCGCTCGAAAGATTCTTACAGAGAAAAATATGGTTTTGTGGGACAGATGTATTCGAAAGTTCTTTAAGTTTTCTTCTCTTTGTATGGTATTGTCTCTTATTACTGCTGACAACGAAGTTGGGAGGAGGTTATGTTTTCGTACTTCTTTGTCCATTTATCTGTTTGTTTGTTAACAAATTCCTGCCAACAATTTTACTCATAGAGTATTAAACTTTAAGGGTTTAATTTTCTATATTGAGGCGTGGAAGTGATTAAATTAGAAAATCCTAGGACAAAGGTGAAGTTCAAAGTCAAGCAAAAGGTCAATCGAAATAAGCTGTCGTGACGAAGGTCTGCACTCTCAGAGTGCTCTTCCAGTACTTTTTTTGTTGGAGAAATTTTCATTATTAATGATTCAGATTTACTGTTATCTATGGATAACCTCTAAGAAAAGTTGTTGTTACTGTATTTGAGTTGAAAGCTATCGTTTGGGTTAGGGTTATTGTGTGTCGCAATTTTTGCTTTCAAGTCCATATCTCTTACACACAAAGTCCTTTGGTTTATTGACAAAGCTCTCTCTCTCTCTCTCTCTCTCTCTCTCTCTCTCTCTCTCTCTCTCTCTCTCTCTCTCTCTGTATATATATATATATATATATATATATATATATATATATATATATATATATATATATATATATATCATCTTCAAAAGATATACAGTGTATCAGTAGAACTTTCTTTCTGTCTCTGTCATTTACAAGTTATGCTTATCTCCCGCTATATCTGTCTGTCTCTTTTATAAATAATAGGTTGTTAAACTTCTAATGTTCTGAGCCTCGTATAGGCTCGCACTTATTACAATTTTTTTTTTTCAAATTTAAAGGCGATATGAGCATTAACTGATGAAAGTTTGCCCTTAGGTTTCTGAGAGATAGTCTGGACCTTTCTAGTTTCATTCTGACTCCTCGCTAACTGGTATTACAATCCTTTAGTCTAGACATATGAAATTTTTGGGTTCATAAACGACGAATAGATCCGAAACGTGAAGATAAAAGTATCACAGATTTTGGCAAACTTTCAAACTTGAAATAGAAGCATTCTGTGAGAGAGAGAGAGAGAGAGAGAGAGAGAGAGAGAGAGAGAGAGAGAGAGAGATTCAATCACCTGTCGATCGGTAGTGAAATTTCGGTCTTTTTAATCTTACAAATATAATGTAATTTTTATTTTTGTTGTTTCTATCCTACCATAAGAAGCAAGCATCAAGTTCAAGCCATCATTTTACACAAAGAAAATTCGAAATTCTTATCAGCATATGTAACAGGGTAACTTGAACTATCTGTGCAAAGACGAGTTTAAATAGTGATATCCTAATTTGTGTGCTAAAGAGTTTTGATGACATCACCAGCCTGGAGAATTAAGGTTTTTAGTTACCTTGCGGGTTCAAATTGTATGAGAGAGAGAGAGAGAGAGAGAGAGAGAGAGAGAGAGAGAGAGAGAGAGATTTCTGTTCTTACAAAAAAATTCCAAAGTGCACTTCAATTATAAAAGCTAATCGTATTTTTGCTTTAAAGAATATCCGTTCGGGAATTAATTTAGAAAAACTAAGTTTAGGTACATCTGTGTCTGGTGTTGACAATTGCATAATGAAAATTTGGGAACCATTTCCCGTATTTTTGAATGACGTTTTAATTGCTTGTTGAATTGTTCAGAAATTAAGAAATTTTAATATTTTCAGTCCTGCTCTGGAAACATTTCCATGCCTGAAACGTCATGCTATACATGCGGTAAAGGTAAAATAATTCATGTTAATTTATGGAAAACGCTTGCCGGTTGGGTATACACGCACGCTACTCACAAACACGTGTGCACGCGCGCAAACACACACACACACACATATATATATATATACATATATATATATGTAAATATATATATATATATATATATATATATATATATATATACACACTGTATATATACTGTATATATATGGATATATATATATATATATATATATATATATACACTGTATATATACTGTATATGTATGTATATATATATATATATATATATATATATATATATATATATATATATATATATTTATATATATATACATACATATATATATATTATATACATATATATATATATATATATATATATATATATATATATTTATATATATTGTATGTGTGTATGCATATTTTTGCATCTTATCCATTTCTTGAATGTAGAGTGTAGACCTATAGTTATTGAATTCCTTGATAGAGTTTTGGCGAAAATTAATGCATGGTGCAAATTATGAGGCATAAAGTTAAACCGTACCAAAACGCAAAAGTATGATTGTTATTAGGTCGATGACAGTGACTCATCAACACCCAGATCTTTGCATTGAAAATGTCCTTTTAACTAGATACACTCATTTACAATTTTAGGTTTGATCTTTGATTACTGATTTACTTTTGAGTGAAACGTTTTAGCATGTTGATTCGTGAAAATTCACAAATAATTGGCTAATGGAGAAAATCTTTAAAGATTTTCTGTGGTTAATCTGTCTTGGGGAAATGCTGCAATTCTGTCATTCTACCTTATTCCGGGTATTGTTCAAATGCAGGGGTTCTTAACCTTTTTTGAGTCACGGACCCCATTGAGAATCTGGTAAATGTTATGGACCCCTTTCCTAGAGAAATGAAAATAAACATAACATTGCATGCAATGAATACACTTTATTCATAGAAAATCCATTGTCTTATATAGTGTATGACATGCACAAATTATTATTATTATTATTATTATTACTATCCAAGCTACAACCCTAATTGGAAAAGCAAGATGCTATAAGCCCAGGGGCTCCAATAGGGAAAAATAGCCCAGTGAGGAAAGGAAATAAGGAAATAAATAACTGAAGAGAACAAATTAACAATAAATCATTCTAAAAAAGGTAATGTCAAAAGAGATATATCATATATAAACTATTAACAACGTCAACAACAAATATGTCATATATAAACTATAAAAAGACTCATGTCCGCCTGGTCAACAAAAAAGCATTTGCTCCAACTTTGAACTTTTGAAGTTCTACTGATTCAACAACCCGATTAGGAAGATCATTCCACAACTTGGTAACAGCTGGAATAAAACTTCTAGAGTACTGCGTAGTATTGAGTCTTATGATGGAGAAGGCCTGGCTATTAGAATTAACTGCCTGCCTAGTATTACGAACAGGATAGAATTGTCCAGGGAGAGCTGAATGTAAAGGATGGTCAGAGTTATGAAAAATCTTATGCAACATGCATAATGAACTAATTGATCGACGGTGCCAGAGATTAATATCTAGATCAGGAATAAGAAATTTAATAGACCGTAAGTTTCTGTCCAACAAATTAAGATGAGAATCAGCAGCTGAAGACCAGACAGGAGAACAATACTCAAAACAAGGTAGGATAAAAGAATTAAAACACTTCTTCAGAATAGATTGATCACCGAATATCTTAAAAGACTTTCTCAATAAGCCAATTTTTTGTGCAATTGAAGAAGACACAGACCTTATATGTTTCTCAAAAGTAAATTTGCTGTCAAGAATCACGCCTAAAATTTTGAAAGAGTCATACAAATTTAAAGAAACATTATCAATACTGAGATCCGGATGTTGAGGAGCCACCGTCCTTGACCTACTTACAATCATACTTTGAGTTTTGTTAGGATTCAACTTCATACCCCATAATTTGCACCATGCACAAAGCGTAAGTAAAGTAAACAATAGGAAAAATGAACTACTCTTGTGAAAATTGAACAAGACAAAAACTTTAATTTTATTCAAAAGATAATTTCAGTGAGAAGTTTCCTGTTGTTATGCGTGAATAAGAGGACACTGTGGAGTGGTGTTCGACAATGTAACACGCATGTCATCTCTGACATCCAATCGATTTCGGCTCTTCGTTTTGATAAAAAAAAGTGTTGGAAACCCTGACTCTCAAAGGTATGTAGTAGCAAACGGAATCAAAGCGCACATAGCTCGCTTTACCAGAAGAAGGTAGGCTAGTGTTAGCACACCAGAATTCTCTAAGGCTCTTTGTGTTGAACTCATTATGTAACATTTCCTTAGTCCTGAGGTCAATGAGGAAATCTTTGGCAAGGTCCTCATCTCTGATGTAGTCCATGTCAGCAATAAAATGGTTCCTAACCCATTTGTCAATTTCAAGGTCACCTGAGCAGAAGTAACCTTTTAAAGAGTTTTGCAGAGTAACCAGATGTCTGCAGAATTGTCTCTGCAGAGAAATTGGCAGGGCTCTTGATACACATTTCCATGCTGTGAAATCATAGTCGCCTGCCTCCAACCTCCTCTTCCACAGTGACATATTGGCCAGAAGGGCTTGGAAACTTAAAGAAGCATCCATAATGGTAACTTCAGATCCTTGAATGGCAAAGGTCACCTCATTCATAAGGCCAAAAGTGTCTGCCAAATAGGCCAAGCCGTGGATGAATTTCTCACTATCAAACTGTTCTGAAAGTGGACTTTCTTTTTCTCTCAAAAATTAGTGAAAATTCTTCTCATACTTGAATGAAACACGCCAAGATTGGTCTTTTGGAAAGTCAGTGAACTTCTGTGTGGTAGAGAAGAACTTTATAATGTGATTCCATTTCATGACAAAACCTCTTAAAAACAAATGGTTCCCAGCCCTGGCTCTGATAAAGTTGATTACTTTCCAGCCAGTTGAGAAGATTTTCTCAGAACTTGTGTCAGTCTTTGACGCCAATGCATGCCGATGTAAAAAGTAATGGGTCATGATGACCTAAGGAGATTTTTTCTGCATCAAAGTAAAAAACCCAGATGTGTTGCCAAGCATTGCAGGTGTCCCGTCTATTTACAGAGTACCAAGATTTTTTTTTCCAGTCTAACTTTTACTTAGCAAAGAAAGTATTCACCATTTCTAAAATGTCGATGGCCTTTGTAGTTTCCAAAAGGAGTTCAAAAGATAGGAATTCCTCTTTGATAGCGACAAAAACCATTTATATGGCCCAATTGTATGCAAAATAAGATTTGCTAATTTCTTGAAAAAAGCTGGAAATTCTTCCAAGTAACACGTTATATTAAATAACCTTTCATGAATTTTCATAATGCTCTGAAGAAAACCAAATGTAATCCGAATTTTGTGGTACTTCTTAGGCAAATTGCAAATAATTTAGCAAATGTAATAAATCCATGAGTAAAATTAAACGGAAAAAATACACTTGGAAGCTGGTATTAAACATTTAAAATACATTAAATAAAAAGCTGTTGATAAAATCTTTTACGCTAAGTCTTAATGGAAAAATGAGAAAAAGATTGATATTTTAGTAACAGAACACGGGCAAAAGTAGTGAATATATATATGTTAATTTTAAATTTGACCTTCAGGAACCCCCTGAGGCCCATCCAAGCACCAAAAAAAATCTCAAAAAACAACATCTCCTTTTGGTTGAGTGAAGTTATCCTCAGAGCGTACAAGTCCTTAGGTGAAGCACCGCCTTGACCCCCACTAGGGCTAATGATATCCATGATGTTGCTGCAACTTTAGCCTTCTGCAAGAACCACTCGGGGGCTCAAGTCCATAGTGTAGGTGTCTAAAAGAGACAGACTACCTTCACAGCCAACTATTCAAAGGGCTGTGTCCATAGATCCCTGAAGACCTCTTCTATGGAGCTTATTGTTGCTGCACAGCAAATAATCTAGACCAAAACTCTTGCAGGACAACTAACCTATTGTCACGTTAGTTATTTTCCACATATAGGGTGTAAAAGTGGAAAGCATGCTTTCCTTTCCTTCCTTCTTTATGGGAATAATTCCTTCAATGCAGTTAAGAATAATCAAACTCCTTTTGTTTGGGTAAGAACCCCTGTCCTAATGTATGGTCTTCGGCTGCTGACTATCATCTTAAGTTGTTGGATAAACACTAGCCGTCTGTTGAATATATAAATCCTGATCCTGATATTAGCCTCCGACTTCATTGTTCAGTTAGTTATTTGTGCATGTCGCATAACATTTCACACAATTCCTACTATATTTACAGTATATACTCACAGACATATATAGACGTATATATATATATATATATATATATATATATATATATATATATATATATATATATATATATATATATATATATATACATATATAATTTATGTATGCATTGACACAGTTAGTGGTACCCTGGTTCTTGAGCTTAATTCTTATAGAAGTTTGTGCAAACACTGGTTTGTTAAAAACCAAAGCAATTCATCACCATAAAAAATTATGTAAATTTGATTAATCGATCCCAACCCCAAAAAATCACCTATTGTAAGAAATTTTCACCATGATGTTTTCAATATTCATATTCATAAAACCATAAACAAGATTTAAAAACATTATAAATTATTGAAATATAGGACAAATATAGCGTCATCTTATTGTATATCAGGATAGTTATTGCCAAGTTTTGGTGTTTATCTTTGATTTTACAATGAAATTCTTTCTTACTAGAGCAGATTCGTGCACGAAAAACTTGATTATCTTTATTTTTCTAATAATTTTCTTTTTTTACTTATCTCTCACTAACATCGGCCATTATTTTGTGCATATAAATACTAAATAGAAATACCAAAACTGTAAGGTATGGGAACTTGTTAATATCTAAGTTTCTCTAGTATGCAATAGGAGATAGTTGTATAATAATGTTGATGCTGTTGCTGATAAGCATCTTGACTCATACAAGTTAAATAGCAATTGTAATTCGAATAATGGGGATTCGTTTTTAGACCTGGACCATATTTCCCAAATACTCTGTTCTTATAGGAAGAGTTCAAGAAGTGAGGTCTCATATATATATATATATATATATATATATATATATATATATATATATATGTATATATATATATATTATATACACATATATGTATTATATATACATATATATATATATATATATATATATATATATATATGTATATATATATATATGTATATATATATATATATATACATATATATATATACATATACATATATATATATATATATATATATATATATATATATATGTATATATATATTTATCTATTTTGGTAGCTCAGTTGGTAGAGTCCTCGCAGGCATGGTTTCGGCCGAGTGGCACGAGTTCGAATCTTTGCCCAGCCAGAAGCTATTACCATAAATGAATTCCAGTGGATATGTATTCCCAAGGTAGAATTCGGTATTAAATGCCATTGCAGTTGATATATATATATATATATATATATATATATATATATATATATATATATGTCTAAACAAATATGTTATTTTGCTTTATTGATTGAATATTTCAGTACTGCTATTTGTATATTGCTAATACATTTTAGCTTTAATTAATTTTTTGCCATCAGTAATTGTCGTCCAGTGCATTTTTTTTTTTTTTTTTTTTTTTTTTTTTTTTTTTTTTTTTTTTTTTTTTTTTTGAACATCATACGGAAAGGAAACTTGTGGGTTATTCAAGTTCCTCGCTTTACAATCAGCCTCGCAAGGATTTTAAGAGCAATTATGAAGTCGCTTTCATCCAATTTTAGTTTATCGGTTTAAGTACAGAGGCCTGACCATAAAGTTGTATCGCTATCTGTTTGACATAGTTCACAAATACTCTTAAAGAGGTTTAGTTTATGAACCATTTCCCAGTTGCATTCACAGTCGGTGTTTTGTGTATGGGAAATGACACCATTAATTATCTCCTATATACTGTGTATTCTTAGTGACAGTTATCTTGCCTTAAAGTAAGGATGGAAAATTGTAGAATAATTTCTTCATATATTGATGAATGTGCATACAAATAAATTAGCTTAGAATCAATAGTCATTCATTTGTTGAGAATATGGTTTTCATTCAAATCTTATTTGCTATGATTATAAATTTCGCAAAACTGTTGTTCATATATAAATGACTCTCTCTCTCTCTCTCTCTCTCTCTCTCTCTCTCTCTCTCTCTCTCTCTCTCTCTCTCTCTCTCTCTCTCTCTCTCTCTCTGTTGTTTAGACAATTTTGATTCGGGTAATCCATTAGTTTTCATGCTCTGAAAAATGTTTTGAAATACCCCATTGTCTTCTGTTTTGAGGGAATGAAACTTAAGATCGACTCAATACCGAGAGGAAGTAAAGTTTATTACTTAAAGTCATGGAAATTGATACTGTCACTTAAAATGACTTCTCGGTCTTGAACTGACTCTATAACTATTAATATATCAGCTAGATATTCTTCAACAGAATACATAGTATTTAACAAAACTATTATGAACTGAATCTCTGATACTCATAGTTTTTCTTCTTTCTTTATGGGTCAATATACTGTCGCGATGGTAAATACTATTTTTTTTTTTTCATTTTACATGCAGTTTTCTTTAATGACCTTGTTTTATATTTTATCATTTACCTGTATTATAAGTTTTATTTCTTTTTCTTTTTAATATCTCTAAAAGGACAATACATAATTTTGCCCGAGTTAGACATTAAGACGGTCTAACCTTTTAAGGAAACAGTAAGCTCTTCGACTTAATTGAAGAAATGACTGGTCATATATCACGGAGAGAGAGATAAATAATTTCCTTTGTCTCAGCATGATTTATTTCATAGTTCTTTTTCCCTTTGTTAGGAAAAATATCGTAATATATTGAAATATGTTTTCAATAACTTAGTGGCAATTCCTTATGTCATTAAAAACAAATTTCATTGAACTCTTGGAACGAATACTCCTGAATCTGAAATATGTTCAGTAGTCTTGAGGGTGTGTGTTCTATTATTCTAAAGTGATTTAGATAAATGGCTGCCTACAACAGACTCCGACATGGCTTTTCTCTCATCGCCAATTGGTTGTTTGTCGAATAGCACAATCCTGCAAATTTGATTGTGAGAGCTTCTAAATGCGTTATTTGACTATTAAGTAGCTTTATAGTGTAATATATCGAAATAAGCATTTTGTAGGAGATATGTGATTTTTAATTTGTTTTGATTATATAAAAACATATATTGAAGTATGTGGCTTTATTACACATCTTAAAATAAATTGAATGATTATAGGTATGGTTGTTTCAATAAAAAATAAGAAGGGAAATCCAAAATTGCTAGGATCTTTTTTTTTTATTTATTTACCAGTCCATTTGGGAAAAGGAAAGATTCTTTTATGTCAATAATGCAAAGAAAAAAAATATTACTGAAATGCACCACTGGAATTTATATGTATATATCTGACTAGTCTTGTTTTGTGTCTCCAACATTTGTATGCTCATATCCACCTTTATTCACTTTCTTCTCTCAGTGCTTGGTTGGATTTCTTGTACTTTTCTTAAAGATTAGAATTCCCTTGGTGCTAACGTTTGTTATATGCTTGTAAGATTTTTGTTGGTTAATCTATCCTGAAGATATATTTCAATTCTCTCATTCTACCACCTTTTGAGTATTGTTCTCCTGCCTGTTCTTCAGTTGATGACTCCCATCTTGATCTGTTAGACAAGAACATACGGTCTATCTAAATATTAATCTCTGGCACCGTCGTTTAGGTATTTGTGCATGTTGCATAAGTTTTTCATAACTATCCTGTACTTGGTGCTAGGTACGCAGTTAATTGAGCCTTGCCTTCTCCATCATAAGGTTCAGTACTGTACATTATTCTGGAGTTTCATTCCAGGTGTGACTAGATTGTGGAATGATCTTCCTAATTTACCGGTTATATCGGTGGGACTTCAGAGGTTCAAACACGTTGCAAATTCTTATCGGTTGAAAGGTTAACGCATGTCTCGTTTCATCGTTTTTATACACGACTGATCTATTTATCTTAATATATTTTATTTTGTTTTATTTTATTGTTTCTCATATATAGTTTATACATTCTTTCTCTATTTAATTTCCGAATCGGGCCACTTTTATTGTTGGAGACCTTGGGCTTGTATCATTCTGCATTTCAAACTACGTGTGTATCTTGGACAAAAATAATAATAATGATGGAGTTAATTTCAAGTTTACCTAGTCTTGCCTGATTTACCTGTGTGTTTCATATTCTTGTAAAAAATAATTTAGTCACTACATTTTTATTGGTTCATCTTTGTTGCTCAAACTCGTATTTTTTAATCACTTACTATTGCTTCTTTTCTCATCCATTTGTAATTGTTTCTTAAAATTTGTAAGACTTTCAAAAGGAAGTCGAACAATGTTTATAACAGATATAGGATAAGTGTGTAAAAACTGACACTTTTTTTTATCAGATAAAATAATTGTCTTTTGGTTTATATTCTGTTAACTTTTCATTTATTGTTTGCCTTATTTTTACTTTCAAGTTATGGTTCTATTTCTGTTGTAGATATAAAGCATATCATAGTTGAGATATCTACTATTTTGATGGAGATGTTTTTTAGGCTTAGTGCCGTTGGTTTCCGTCATTTTTATATAGTAGTATACGAGTACATGCATACTTTAGCTTCATTAAATAAACGGATGATGATAATAAAAAAAAAACTTAATTGTTATAAATATGAATAATAAAGTCGCAAGTTTTCCTTTTTTGATGCGGTGACTAAATATAACACTCTGGCGCTAAAGTTGGTAAGTTATTCTCCAAGAAAGGACATTATTAAATGTGATTGATTTGCTGGTCTGTGTCGCAATCTCCAATATGCCTTAGTTCAATAATTTGCCTGTCCCTTTCAGACGGGTGCAAGGGAAACACAGATGTTGGAAAAATATCCTTATGTAACATTTCTATGAAAGATGACGAAGGGAATTCGGTGTATCATTTGTGTGTGGTCAAACTGAGTCGTAATTTGTATAAATTGGCTATTATTAGACTGTTTTCCCTCACCGGCAAACTTATGGAAATCATTTTATGTTACATAGAGGTCATTTTCAGGTCAGTTGACATTTTGGGACCGCGTTCCAGCTTGTTTTATCTTGTCTTTTTATAATTTGATCCCATTGAAATGGAGGGTCGGAATTACTCAAACGAATACACCAATGAATAGAGATAGGAAAGGGGAGATGAGCGCGAGGAAGCTCCCAGAGCTGAAGGTGGGAATAGAAAGGGGACAGAGACAGAGCAAAAGGGAGACGGAATGAAAGGGCACAGGGAATTGATTTATACTATTGAATCGGGCAATAGTCAGTAGCTCTCTGGTATGCATTAGGAATTCGTATTATCAGGTTTCTCTCACTGATGCCAATGAAACAGATGTAATTTGATGTGAAACTTAGTCCTTTTTGGTTATTTGATAAGACCACTTATTGTTTTCAGAAGTCTAAAAGAGAAATTTTAAGCCATGATGACCTTCCTTATCATTATGTTTAGTTTATTCATTTCTTATGGTTCTCATACTACTACAGTCAAGTCTGAATTTTTCGGTCTTTGACTGTTTGAGAAAAAAAAAAGATACTGAATTTAGAAAAGTGACCTTATGCAGGTGGTTCTTGTATCTTGAGTTTTAACTTAAGATTGTTTTCTCTAAATGTTAATATTTAATCATTCCTTTTTATATTCGTAGCTTTACTTGAATTACAGTTAGGTGTTAAATCTGACATACACTATGATTCCTA
Organism: Palaemon carinicauda; assembly: GCF_036898095.1. Lineage (NCBI taxonomy): Eukaryota > Metazoa > Arthropoda > Malacostraca > Decapoda > Palaemonidae > Palaemon > Palaemon carinicauda. The sequence continues at coordinate 74,655,764 of NC_090737.1, forward strand.
GGAGAATTCCTAGAATCATAGCCTAATAACCGTATGTAGCACTATTATCCCACACCAAAGGTATTATTTAATATTTCTAAATTAATTTTTATCCTGATTTCTGTCCTTATTTGTTGTTCATAGCATGATTATTGTATTGCAATTTTTTAAATATTTATCTTTCGATCATTCTGATTATTGTCTTTAATCTATTCAGGATGCAGATAATGATGTACGTATTATTGAAAATAAAATACTTGAAAGACATTTGACAGTTTATGATACATATAATTTCACTACAGTTATCAGCAAACAGACTAACTTGTAATGATAAAGCAGACACGCCTAGTATAGTATTACGTTTATTTGATTAAACCTACCTATTCGTTACATAACTAATTCATTTGGGGTGTGGGGGTGAAACACACTGATCCTAATATTAATTCTGCTAGAATTTTAATCTCTCTCTCTCTCTCTCTCTCTCTCTCTCTCTCTCTCTCTCTCTCTCTCTCTCTCTCTCTCTCTCTCTCCAATGACTTATTATATTTTGTGATTCTGGTGAATGTTGTCAGCCGATAGTTTCAACTTTCATGGACGAGAAGTAAACATTTTTCCTCCTCAAGTTCCAAATATTTCTATAATGGTCACCTCTTAGAGAAATGGGGTTGACGATAGTCAAGGTCTCCAGTAATTTCTGTCCTAAATATGTTTGGGCTGTCATTACCCATAGTTTTATATGCTTGCCGTTTAGGGAGTTGTGTGTGTGTTTGACGTTGCGTTAATTAAGAGAGAGGAGAGTGGTTGAGGTGGGGTGGTGGAATGATCTATAACTTCAGCATATGCATGTATGTGCATTTATATTTATCATATCAAAATTTAGTAGCAAACAGTGACCTTCTGGGGCCTATCTGCATCCGTTTATGTAAATTACTCCATAGGTTTTTGTTTTTACCAGAGATCATGCTTGTACTTGCCCTTAATATCTCTCTCTCTCTCTCTCTCTCTCTCTCTCTCTGTCCCCGATGAAATCCCTGTGCAAGAAAGTTATTCTGTTAACTGCCCATCATTTGTAGCCCTTTCGACGTGAATGAAATAGAAAGAGGGGTGGCTCCTAAACCTAAGTGAATTATTCAAGTAAGGCCATCCATCAAATAACCCTAGTCAATAGATTCCCGCCACTGAAATAAGAAAAAATTTTCTTTTGTCACTTGAGATTGGATTTATTCTCTCTTCCTTGAAATAGAGACGTGCATTTTTTATTTTGTGATTTTGGCTTTTATTTACGTCCGATTAGAAGTAAATATTTTTCTTATTAAGTGATTGTAGCGCTGCTGTGATTCCAAAAGAGGGCAGGAGAATAAGAGCCCATTCCTTCAAAATGTAAGCTTTTGAATACCATTCTGATAGTTTGTCAACTGCAGTAAGCCAGGGCAGGTTAGAAACATGCTATGGAGTTGACACTCTTTCTCTTTGTATCTCTATATATTACACTCGTTTTGCCTTGTATCTTTTATTGTGTATATATTATATTTTGCTTTGAGTAATTATTATGATACAGGTACTTGTGGCTTATATATATGCATATATATATATATATATATATATATATATATATATATATATATATAGTAGCATCAAGCATAGTTATTATTTTGGTACGGAGTTTTTAAGATCACATATCCCTTGTAGCCATCACCCATAATTATTAGCTGTGGGCCTAACCTTAGACGACAAATTATAACTGCAAGGCAGCAGTTTCCATAGTTATTGGCAGTGAGACTAGTCTTTTGCTAATAAGCATAACTTGCAAGGCATTAGCTGTCCTTTTAGTCGCATTCTACGACATGCAGGCCATACGGTGGTAGTATTCTTGTACCTTTACCACAGGATGGTAAAGGTGGTATGGGTAAGATAGCCATACATAAAATTAGAGGCTCGATTATAAAACAAGGGGAATAGTTCAGATATTTGGAATCTACTGTGAGTTAGGAGGGTGGATGTTGAACTGAAGTTGAGAATAAGATGAAAGCAGCCTATGGAAAGTGTAGAGGGTAACATGAGTGGCATATGATCAGAAAATGCTATTCAAACTGTAAGTTGAGATTTATACCACAGTAATAAGACCATTGTTAATGTATGGATCGGAAACGTGGAAACGTGAGCTCACAGACGAAAACAGGAAGCAAATCTTGAGGGAACAGAGATGGGAATGCTGGGAATATCGCTGCTTGAAAGATTAGAAAATGATGAAATAAAAAAAAAAATGGCAGGCATATAAAAGATTAAAGAGGTTATAAGAGTGTCACGACTGAGATGGTATGAGCACGTGATGAGGATGGATATGGGGGAGGGTGTGAGGAGGTCTTGGGAGGAACCTGTTAAGGGGAGACGATCGAGGGGGAGGCAAAGAATTAGATGGCGTGATAAGGTGAAGGATTTTATTGAGAGAAGAGGTTTAGTGGAATTCGAGAGGGCATATCAGACAACTGATCCCTTTTTGTATGGATGACAATGAGAAGGAATATATATATATATATATATATATATATATATATATATATATATATATATATATATATATATATATATATATATATATTAAAGGGTAAAATCCACAGGAAACAGGAAAGGAAAAGACCAGGTACCAAGCGCTTTCGTGTATTACGTACACTTCTTCAGGGTACAAAGTGAAATAGAACATAAAATCATACAATAAAGAAACCTAACAAAACTGAAATAAAATCCACAAACTAGCAAAGCATCATCAATATGCTAAAATAACAAACAGTCGTTAAAAATGAATAAACAATTGTAGTTTAAAATAAAATACTAGTAATATAACAATCGTTAAACTAAATGTTTACATTGTACTTCCTTACAATTTCATTAACAAGATGAGTGTCTAGTTTAACAAGACCAGAACTGAGATTTAAAATTTGATTATTAAAATATTTAATAAAAGCAGATTCAATAATATTTCTTTTAACAAGATTTTTACAAAATAAAATCTCTGAGGAGTTTTCCCAGTCAATACAGTGGTTAAAATCGTTCATGTGGACAAACAAGGCACTAGACATTTGTCCTGTCCTAACTGCATAACGATGTTGTTTAATTCGGTTGTTAAGCAATTTTCCGGTTTGACCTACATATTTCTTGTCACAACCAGTACATGGAATTATGTAAATAGAGCCACTATTACAATTTGGAGAATTATTTATTAGGACATTCTTTACCGTTCCTGAACTTTTAAAAACTAAATTTACTTTGAATATTTTCAATAAATCTTTTATATAAGCAAAGTTTTCATTGTATGGAAGTGCCAGCACATTCTCATTCTTAAGAGGTTCCCTATTCTTGTCGGAATAAAATATATGCCTAGCTTTCTGTAGAGACTTGTCAATTAAAACTTTAGGATATTTTAATTTAATTCCTATGTCATTAATTCAACGAAATTCTGCGTCTATAAATTCGGGGCTGCAAATCCTTAAAGCCCTTAAAAACATACTTGAAAAAACAGAAACTTTTACACTAGTTTGATGGTTTGAATAAAAATGAATGTGGGAGCAAACATTAGTAGGTTTCCTGTAAATATAAAAAACAAAGCCTCTATTATTTCTATGCACTAAAACATCTAAAAATGGCAATTTACAATGATTCTCTTCTTCAATAGTGAATTTTATGGAGTATACTAAACTATTTAACTTTTCCAAAAAAATATTTAGATTCTCATATGTAGGCCAAACACAAAAAATATCGTCAACATAACGAAACCAAAGAACCCCTTTAGGCAAAATCGCTGTCTAAAGTCACAACCTGATTTTTTTTCTTTAACGTGTGATCAAGAACCTTTTTGCCAACCATTCCATCTAAGATCTTCCTGCCCACTGACGCTGCTTGGTCAGCATTGACCGAATCTCCAGCTGTGATGCCAGTGTCAATGCTTTGCAGAGTTGGATCGTTTCCAAAGGGATCCTTTGATGACAGGTAGCCAATGAGTTTGTGCGTGTCATCTGTATCCCGTGGTTGTCGAGCTGCTCTTTGTTCTTTGTGCTGGTCACTGGTCCCATACGGCACTGATGTGTAGTCTTGCAAGGCCATGTTGACCTCTGCACATATGGGGTTGGACAGCAGTCACGTGATCCTTTGCGACTCGCTCATGCCATGGCCCCTTGTCAGTCCCCCTGTGGTTTTCACACTTCTCATGAGCACTTGCTCGATCAGAAGATCTGTGGACAAGCCGGCCCAGTACCGATCTGAGCGCCGCACTACGTGATATCCATTCTGGAACTGGTGGTGGACCTCGGGGTGCTGAATAGACAGTTGTGCCAGTCGCTGCAGGTAGACGTAAATAGATTTGGTGTAGAGATTGTGGCCTGCAGCTGCCAGGTAGGGCAACATGTCGTGCAAAGCGTGCACGTGCAGACGCCAGTCACCAGTGCGTTCCGACCTCAGGAATGTCCTCAATATGTCAATCATGTCCATGTATTGCAGCCATAGCTGTGCAGTACGTAGATCCTTCATCGATTGTCGGGCAACATTCATGATGTCACGAACAGAGTCCAGAACTGGGGCTGAAAGGATATCTTCAGTAGAACACTCACCCTTCATCAATGAATCATACAGGTCTCGCAGCTCACACAGGTCAATTGGTCCAGCTCCTACACTTTGCGACCCTGACTCGGTATCATGTGGATCTATGGCTGCCTGTGCATCATCTATGCTTTGCATTATCTCGTCTTCACTTGGTTCGTCATCTTCTACAATACCCTGAGGACCATCATTCTTAGCCTGCGAACAAGTAGGCACTAGCGTACCAAGTATCCTTTCTGCGAGGAGAGTGTTCAGTGCTGCATCAACCAAGAGATGCCCACGGATAGCTTGGTCATATTCCTTGCCAGACAGCATGTGCATTACAGTGTTCTCGGCATACACCAGTTCCAGAACAGAGCGCAGTCCAGATCCTGACATGATATTTCCAATACTCCCCAAGAAGCTCATCAACGTGTGGAAGCCCCCCATGCGCAGTACAATCTTACGCAAGTCACTGCCCTCCGATTGACTTTCGATGATGGTAAGCGCCTTCCACCAAAGTGGTTGGTCAAATGTGATGATGACCTTTGCGTTGTACTGTTTGGCGTGCTCAGATAGAAATGTCAATGTTGAATAGATGCAAGTTGGATCACTGCTGTTCATGTCGATCATAGGAAGCAGGAAGACTGTAGACTGACCTGGATGTACACCAGTGTGCACGGCTTGCATCATGCCAGACCATGCTGGTCGTGGTGAGCGTAATGTGAGGGACAGCTTCCAGAGGAGGTCAAGGTTGGTAGATCTGTCCTTTTCCATCTCATCTTGTAGAACCTCATTCCTCAGAGTATCTAGCCCATTGCAAGGTGTTGTCAGATGTCGGATGTTTATTCGGCCCACAACTACAACATCCTTCAGTGTCACAGACACACGTGGCACTCTTGTTGATGTCCTGGTACCTGGAGTGACAGACGCAATCATTCCCATCCCGTGGAATGTGTTGAGGCCATCTATTGTACGGATGTTGTGATCGATATTGTCCGCCATATATTGGATGAACTGCTCTGGCCGGTAGTTTGGTATGTCTGTTCCTAGTACAACTGCTGCACTCCATTCATACCTTTGTATCTCACGATAAGAACTGCAATATCCGTGGGCATGGAGCGTGTCGATCAAGAACTTTGATGCAAAATGATGGTGCATCTGTACACTCAGTCCTATCTGTAAGGGTGCCAGCAGCACTCGGGGCCGAATTGCCTGCATGATAGCTTGCCCTAGAGAACCGACTTTTCTATCGGCATCTCGGCCCACAAAGAGTGTTTGAAGAAGGAGTTTTAGTGATTCAGGTAGGAACGACATGGCTTCTTCTGTTGAGGACATTTCAGTTGTACATGGGTACATATCTATCGACTGTTGTACGGATTTCACATCACTTTTGATCAGTTTTGCTGCCGTCTTAATCGGTCTCATCTTCTCAGCTTCATATGATGTCTCCTTTGGCCTTTGATGGAATTCGTGAATGATCGCAGAGGCCCTGTGGCGAAAGGTCACAACATTTTCTTTGCCATTTATTTCTGCGATGGTGATATCCTGACCAAAGTGCTTTTGGATACATTCCTTCATGTAGGTGAATCCATAAGGTGTGCAATCAGTTCCAAGAAGAAATTCCCCCATTTTTCCTATGAGATCCGGTATCGTTGTCTGTTCCTCGTCATTGGCTTTGAGGTACTCTGCGACTTTTATGAATGCATCATTCCGTGTGTCATCAGCCGGTCTACCATACTTAGGTCGCTTGCTTGGCACTGTAAGGAACTGGCGTGGAATCTGCTTCCCAGTTCTGAAGTTTATGCTACATATATTGTGATAGACTGCGTCAGCGGCATGCAAGTCCTGGACGAATTCTACTCGAGTCTTTACTGTCTCTGACCATGCATCATTGCGTTCAACACAGCTCTCTGTAACCTTCCTCTGGAAGTCCATTGTTCGGACTGGTATAAGTTTATGCGTTTTTTGTCTGCCCTGGTACTTGTCTGGTATTCCACAGAACAAACAGTGTTCGCTGTAGTGAAACGCAGAACTGGCAGATCGACGCGCACGCACAGTGCCGCTGAAACCACCAGTACAGTCATATCCGCGTTTTCTGATGTCTCGCTCAATAGACAGTTGGGAGCAGAAGTCCTTCCTGCATCTGGTGTGTACAACTTGTCCAGGTGCGACACTGATATCAGCCTGCCGTAGGTCATTTACCTTGTTTATTCCATCACACCCCTTGGCACCTAATTTCGTGGTTTGTTCGCCGTTGCCGGGAGACTCGCTGCAGAAAACGCAATCGTCCATGCTACTGGTTAACCTAAAAAGAAAAAAAAACAAGGCTATTAGACGTTAATTATCTCAATTTATTTATTTAATAATAAAAATGTTTGACATCTTTTGAGAAATGTGAAAGAAATAACAAAAGCACTGTTATAACAAAAAATGTTATGCCATTTCTATTAGCGTATTTTCGTGCATAACTTTCAAAAAGTGGTTGCTCGAAATGAATGTGTTCTAATGCCTCGAATTTCCTTGATTTTTACTATGTTATTACATGGGTCAAAAGAAGCAAAAATGCCAAGTTTCTTTACTATTGCAATTTGTGGTGGGTATATCCATAAAATGACTGGCCTGTAGCAACAGTAGAGGAGTCACCGCATGAGGCTTCCTTTGTGGTGGAACACGGGGTAGGGAGCACTGTGGCAACCTAGCAATGCCAACTAAACTCGTCAGGGAAAGAGCAACAATGAGAAAAAAAAATCCCCTTTTGTTTCTTTTTTGATGTCGGCAGCCTGCCAAAATTGTAGAAAGTGGCATATTGTATATATATATATATATATATATATATATATATATATATATATATATATATATATATATATATATATATATATATATATATATACACTCTCTGTTTGCATATGCATATATTGTAATTTATACCTCGTTTATTAATATAAGGCTACGAGGATTATTATTTCTTCAGCATAGTTCTTTTCCATATTGGCTATTTTTCTAGGACTTTCTTTCATGTTAAGAGACATAGTATAGTAACGTTGTTCTCTCCAAAATTCAATGAATAATTTAACGAATGATGGGGATTTTTCTTTTAATCCTATTGTTTCTGCTTCAGACTTTAGTCTGTAATCTTCAACGGTCAAATGCATACAATGAAACTTTGAATGGTTTTTGAAAACCTGTAGTGGATTTTATAAATGTGATGAAGCTTTTATCGGCTAATCGGTGATACCGAGGCAACTCGCTTTGGAACAAATTTGCAGATTTTTTATTGTCCGGCTCTCTCTCTCTCTCTCTCTCTCTCTCTCTCTCTCTCTCTCTCTCTCTCTCTCTCTCTCTCTCTCTCTCTCTCTCTTAAATTTCGATTCCGCATTCTACACGATTTCGTATAGTGGGTAGAATGATGAATTTTTTATGGTAGGGTGAACCCCTATTGCCGTATGTATAGAGCTTCCAGGTACTTTAGGCGTGAGGGTTTTTCTGCAGTCTATTTTGTTAAATGTTGAAAATATATTCCCCCTTTAAACGACTTGCTGTGGTAAGACTGATATAAGAATGAGGGTACTATTATTACGAGATCACGTTCATCCTCCC
>NC_090737.1:74673914-74678914 GCF_036898095.1 Palaemon carinicauda
ACTGATAGAGGCGATAAGAAAGGTGTATAGGATGTGTGGTATAGACTAGAGGATAAATTACTTTGTGCCAAGACGTTTTTGTGATGGGAGTGGACTATATCTTAGTTCTTGGGCTGTAGATAAACTAATTAAAATGGGTCTCAGATAGAAGGGTTTTATATAGCCATTATTTTTTGTTTTATATATTCAAAGATGTAGTGAGGCTTGAAGTCAGAGAAATAACAGTAGATGTAGGTGCAAAGGTATGAGACAAAAAGATAGGACTTGCTTAGAGTTTGGAATGGATATTATTTGTGGATAATGCAGCAATGATTGGAGATAGTGACAATAATTTGCAAAGATAAGTGAACGAGTTTGGAAGTGTTTGAAAGAAGAGAAATTTTATAGAAAACTTTTGAAAGAGTAAGGTTATGACAATGAAGGGAAGCCAGACTGATGGAGCATTCAATCTTAGTATGAGTGCTGAGAGAAGGGAATCGGTACATTCTATTGTCTTCATATTATTATTATTATTATTATTATTATTATTATTACTTGTTAAGGTACAAACTAAAAGGAAAAAATAGCCTAGTGAGGAAAGGCAATCAGGAAATAAATAAACTACAAGAGAAGTAATGAACGATATAAAATATTTTAAATACAGTAATAACATCAAATAGATTTTTCACATATAAACTAATAAAAAGCAAGAGGATAATATATAAAACAGAAAAGTATGCCCTAGTGTACCCTTAAGCAAGAGAACTCTTCTCCAAGGCAGTGGAAGACCATGGTACAGAGGCTATGGTACTACCTAAGATTAGAGAACAATGGTTTGATTTTGGAGTGTCCTCCTAGAATAGCTGCTTACCATAGCTAAAGAATCTCTTCTACCCTTACCAAAAGGAAAGAAGCCGCTGAGCAATTATAGTGTAGCAGTTAACCCTTTGACTGAGTAGAATTGTTTGGTAATCTCAATGTTGTCAAGTGTAAGGACAGAGGAGAATGTTGAAAGAATAGGCCATACTAATCTAGGTATGTGTAGGTAAAAGAAAAAAAAAACTATAATCAGAGAGATGGATCCAATGTATTACTGTATGGTAAGTCAAAGGACCCAATAACGCTTTAGCGGTAGTATTTCAACATAAGATTTTAAAGACAGAAATTCTGAAGTACGTTAAAGAAATCATACCATTAGTTTAGGGAAATAATTGATTAGAGATTTTTGTGATGATTCTTCAATGTGGAAGGAGTTGAGGATTAGGTTGTTGAAAAGTAAATCCATTATGGGAAAGTTGAGGAATGGAAATGCATAAGATTTAGAAAAGGATTGATATAGATGGAGTGAAATGTAATGTTAAAAATAATTACTCTTATGAAGTAAATATGTTTGTGGTAGCTGTAGCCCCGCTGATTACCGGCCAATTTTTGTAACTCCCATATTATCTAAAGTTTTGCCAAAACGTCTAAATAGGTAGGATGAAGGTAGTCACCTGTTTTCAGTTTAGAGTTTGTCTTTTGCAAAAATCTTGGAGCGCGTAGTGACATTCTTACAATTTCCAAAGAGGTGTAGAATTCCCTTGATTCTAGTGCTCTCTTTAATCGTGTAAATAATGAGACCATTGTTTTCAAACCTAAACAGATAGGAGTAGGTGGGTCTTTTCATAGTATAGTTATTGAGTTTTTAAGTAATGGATACCAGAGAGTAGTTTTTGATAGGTACCATAGTGACTTATAGGAATGTAATATCTAGTGTTCCTCTGGGTAGGATTCTAGGCCCATTATTTTCATAATATATAGGCATGATAAGTGGTTTGTTATGAGAAATAAGCTCGTTGCATATGTTGGTGATGTTATTCTCTTTACATCAATTGCATCTGAATGCACACCTATGGTTGCTGAATCTATTAATAGATTTCTTGCTAAAATTAGTGCATGGTGCATATGATGGGGCTTAAAGTTTAACACTAACAGAACTGAAAGTATGGTCTTAAGTAGATCAAGGACAGTGGCACTTCAACGTCCAGATCTCTGCATAGAGAATGACTAAAATTCTAGCCGTGAATATTGATTGCACAAAAAAAGGCCTTATTAAGAAGGCTTTTACGATTTTCGGTAATCAATCAGTTCTAAAGATATATTTTCATTTTTTCCTTCTACTTGGAGTATTGTTCTGTGTGTTCTTCATCTGTGGACTATTATCATCAAATGTTGGAACCCTTGGTGTTGTAGCATCTTGCTTTTCCAACTTTTCCTTATATTTTCTCCTCACTTGGCAGCCTTCCCTGGTGGAGCCTTTGGGCTTGTAACATTCTGCTTATCCAACTTGACTTTATTTCCTCTCCTCACTGGGCTACTTTCCCTATTGGAGCCCTTTGTTTTGTAGCGTACTACTTTTCCAACATCTTGGCGTGGTGTGTTTAATCCTCACGTTACCTATCACGTTTTGGGATCAAATCTTACCATGGAATTTATATTTATTCCTTTATTTCTACATTTGGATTCTCTGAGTTTAGCGAAAGACCCTGATTGCGTTCCCTGATACTCTCGAATTGTGCCTCTTTTGATGTAAGAACTGAAAATAATATTCTATGGCGATGGAAGGAAGTCAAATGGGCCTATGTATATTTTCCAATTTCTTAAAGATAATTGTATATCATGCTGCTCTCTCTCTCTCTCTCTCTCTCTCTCTCTCTCTCTCTCTCTCTCTCTCTCTCTCTCTCTCTCTCTAAGTTGGTAGTAATTTCCATTTATAAAAAAATATATTCTTCCGGCGTAATTTTATCCAGTTCGTGGTTGACCTAATTTTGACAATTTCCTTTCTGAATTATCTATTATTGGTATTCTATTGAAATGGTCAAAAGTCAATTACAAGGACAGTTTTGTCGAAGTTTGAAGAATAGTCATCTAAATTTCTATCAATGTGGTAATTGTTGGGTCGCATTTTTCTTCTGCTTCTTTATCCGTCTTCCTATGTAATTTATACCCATATGACCTTATAGACTTGGGGAACTCATGGCCTCTTGGTTACCAACATGTCCTGTCTTCTGTTAAACTGACGTATCCCCTTTCAGCTCCCACATCTTCAAGATCTTGCTCTCTCCTTCTCAAGCTCTGTTCCTACTCCTCACGCCACCTACCCTCCTACATCACCCTAGTGCCACAGGTGCAAGTTTTCGATGATTGGCTTCTGAGAATTCATCACTTGATTGCCTTCGGGAATCCAAAAGTTCGAGTTTGTGTATAACATCAGGCTTACCTAACGAAATTTGCTATATGCCAGGAGGGGTTTGTTCTGTTTTTGGTGCAGTAAAAGTTTGTCTTTTGGTAAAAAAAAAAAAAAAAAATGTGTAACTTAAATTAACTGTTAGGTTCCTCTTTATTTCGGTGAGTTTTCATATATCAGTGACGCGTTGACAAGCTAATTACATGTTTTATAAGATTAGAGACCAAACAATTCGACAGAAAGCTCTGCGACCATAGATGTCAATATACAATATTACGCACCACTGGCAAACCAGTCTGACCTCACTGACGAGATTTCAGGTTTTGATCCATGTACGGGTATGCAGTTTATGTCTGTTTACTTAACATTCCATAGTCTTTTCTGACGGAGGTGTTGATTGGGTACAATTTTTGATAACTATTTGATGTAGGTCGTACAGGGTAGAGCTGGGCATGGTATAAATTGCATGCATTAAGCCAAAAAGAATTGTTAATAACCGGAAGGTTAATCCAGAAACATGCTTGCCTTCGATTTTACATCTTCAAATGGCAATACAAAAAAAAAAAATAATAAAAAATAAAAAAAATAAAAAAAAAAAAACTGCGAATATTAGTATATTATTTAGAGCTTCTAATATCCATTCAGACTATCAGTCTAAAACTAAATGAAGACAACCAAGCTTTTACATCATCATTTTCTTTTGTTTTTATTATTATGTATTTCTTAGGATGTATCTATAATAAATTTTGACTGATTATATTTAATTATATCTAAATTTTACTGTGTAAACACATGTCCGTTTAGATCCTGTTTCAAAGAATTTCAATGAAGCATGTCAAAGACCATGAAAAAATATAGGATAACTGCTCATCATTGTTATGATGTAAAAGTGACAAAACAAAAACAAATCCTCCATTTATTCTAGGCTTTGTTTGATGGATTTTGTTAATGCTCTTGCTGGAGTTCCCAGTTAGTACAAATATTTGTATTTTGTGGAAATCCCTTGTTAATTAGAAGTGCCGTTTTAAAATGAATTGGCAAAATAGGTTTAAAAAATATTGAACTAAATCATGTTAGTTACTGTCCGCTGTAGTATGATTTGTTCTTTTTTATTTATATGAATACCTATGAAGTATTTCTAATATTAATTTTCAACATTTTATAATTCATACGTTTACAATGACCTAGTCAGAAAAAAATGGAATCTCTTGTCATTCGCGATAAAGTTAATGGATGAAAGAAAAACGCCTGGAAAAGGTTAGAGACGTCTTTCTGAAAAAAAGTGATTTATTAATGGTATGTCAATGAAATATAATTAGTGCTTTTTACATCTTTTTTCCGAAATTTAGGTAACACACACACTCTCTCTCTCTCTCTCTCTCTCTCTCTCTCTCTCTCTCTCTCTCTCTCTCTCTCTCTCTCTCTCTCAGGCACATGTTGAAAAAGTCACCAAAATATTTGTATTCAAGAAAAGGGCCAAATCACTACATAATCGTACGTATGCAGTGTATAATCAAGTATTTACATACCAAAATCTGGCCCCAAGGTTATATGTAGGAATATACTTAAATATGTGTTATTTATAACTGTAATCGAACAGTTTAACATGTTTTTTTACAAAAAGCCCATAAAAGAAACAAAAGAAATATAAATAAATCATTATATTTCGACCAATACACATTGGCCCCCTTCAAGGTGTAAAGTACTTTACACCGTGAAGAGGGCCAATGTGTATTGGTCGAAATATAGTGATTTATTTATATTTCTTTTGTTTCTTTTATGGGCCTTTTTGAAG
>NC_090737.1:74683914-74686414 GCF_036898095.1 Palaemon carinicauda
CCATACTTTCCCTCCGTTATCCTTACATTGGGTGGTCGGTTGCTTGATGCTAGCCATGGTTTATCATTTGGCAGAGGGTTTGTACGATCGCATGTACTTTCTCCTATGCATTTATTTGCTTTAATACTTTCCTTGTCCGCTCCAATATTTGAGGTCTAATAAATTCCGTAACTATGATCTGGATATCAGTCTCTGGCACTGTCACTCGGTTACTTCTTTGCGCATAAGATTTTTCATAATTCTAACAGTCCTTTGCGTTTAGATCTTCGTAGACTGTACCATCCTACACGTAGTACTAGGTATGCAATTAATTCTAACAGTCTTGCCTTCTCCATCAATGCTACACAGTATTCTAGGAATTCTATTCCAGCTCTAACCAGGTTATGGAATGTTCCTCCTAATCTGGTAGTTGGATGAGTAAAACTTGAAAAGTTCAAACTTGTTAAAAAAAATTCGGTTGAAGAATTTGACATAAGTCTTGTTCCGTAGATTTGATATAACTAACCGTAATATATTTCATCATTTTTTGTGTCATTCTTTATTCATACCAACAAGATTTTTTTTTTCTTAAAAGCCAAGGGTGTAGTTTATTTGTTACTTCTCTTTTTCCTTTTCTCATTGGGGTGCTTTCCCTGCTGGAGTCTGTAGCTTGTAACATTCTGCTTTTCCTACTAGGACTGTAGATGAGCTAGTGTTGACAATAATAATAATAATAATAATAAGAAGAAGAAGAAGAAGAAGAAGAAGAAATTTTGTACTTACCAGCAAGACCTTGGCATAGTAACTATATCCTTTTGGAATTTAATCTTACCCTCATGCTTTTATTGACCTCTAGTGATTAGAGATGAGATACCTCCATTTATGATTAAAAATTGATTTCCTTTAGAACCTTTAAGACGAGAATCCTAAAAGACTGTGAACTTAAGTAGTAGCTGTACCTTTCACATCACGGACACTTTTCATAGTATGGAACGTTGATGACTCCGATTGACAACCCGGAAAATTTTTGGTCAGCGTCCTAGAGATGGCTACTTATACTGTAGTTATACCTGCAGCGGAGCTCGTTAAGGCCCACTTTCACCAGAGCAGTAGGATAAAGCATGAAACAATGAGATGATGGCTAGTCATTGGCGACGTCCTAAAGCCACGTTTAACGTTGTCGTTGGAATTTTGGGCTGAATTGGCAATTTTCGCGATACATGCGGTTTTTTTTTTAATTCACCACGAGAACTAAAGATAGGGAATATTACATTTTATTATATTCTGACAAAAATGTGTTAATTTTAATTAGCCTCGTTTCTAAATATTTTGGAATTAGTGATAATGTGATAAAAAATGTGAACTCTTTATATATTTGGAATCTGATAAATAAATATTCAACGTGAAATGGTGAAAAACCTAACCTATTGAACAGTTCACCCAAATTCGCAATATGAATTGCTTGCAATTGCCGGTAGAAATTGTAACGTTTTAACCACTCCAGTTAGTTTCGATATGGCTCTTCTCGGCACCCAGGTGGCTTTTCCGTTTGACTGTGCTTGGTGGGCTTCACCCCAAACCCTGATTTCGTGAATTGGGTGCCACAGAACCTTCCTGTCATATTCTCTTCGGATTCTACTGATAAATGAATATGACAGGCTTTCAAAGTCCGTTCCACTCAAACCACGTGACTCAAAATTCCATTATGGCGTCACCAACATAATCGTCGAAACAGCAAGCATAATTCAAGGTCAATGTTCCCCATTTTACCCGTAAATAGTGTCACTTTGCTTAATATGGCAGCTTACTGGGAGTCTTCCATCAGTGCATATTCGACTTCAGCAAAATATTAGCTCAAGAAAGCCACATACATTTGAATTTTATATCGCTCAAGATAAAACTATTGTTATCGTATGATACAGCCTAGACAAACATGTCTTGATGTCATCAACACTACGAAAATTTTCTCAATGTAACAGAATTTTTACATGAAGCTGATTCCTATATGTATATTATTGGAATGACCTTACCGAATTTGATTTATATTTATGTAAATTCAGTGTCTTCAAGTGACAACTTTCTCATTCTCAGGAACGAAAAAGAGACGGCATCTATGCTGCAATATATATTTCATTTATAGAATTCAGTTGATATACTCAAATTCAGTTATACAAAAACATTGAGAGATAATATTCAGATTTAGATGTTCATATTAATACCACTACACCCGATGAACTGGATATTTAAGAAATTAGGATTTATTGCATCTTGTGTATTTGTATAAACTTTTCACTTAATAGGCATATATACTTTTACCCTTAACGTTAGCGCTAAGCTAATTTATACAGCGATTAGTGTAATCTCTTGGTTTTGTGGGAGTGGGAACTTATTCATTTTTACCCCCCTGTTTCGTTGAGGTTTACATGGAATTATCCTCTTACCTTGGAATTTGTTCTTGTTCGAACATTAATTATTCAGAATTAGTCAAAATGTCAATCTGGCTCACAAAATAGTTTTCCAG
>NC_090737.1:74691414-74713914 GCF_036898095.1 Palaemon carinicauda
TATATATATATATATATATATATATATATATACAAATATATGTATATGTGATAAATTTTGCACATTTACATGCATATTCAAATAAGCCATATATTTTGTATACATTAATGTCTGGATTCTCTTAACGACCTCTGGATCAGAGCCCCAGGCGAAATCATACAAGGACAAGAGCTTCTAACCGGCCGGGAATCGAACCCTGGTCCGAGAAGCTTGTATAAATAGTGACACTACCACTTGGCCACGAAGAAGGATTATAGCTTATTTGAATATATATATATATATATATATATATATATATATATATATATATATATATATATATATTTATATTTATATATATATATATATATATATATATATATATATATATATATATATATATATATATATAGATTGTTTTTCTTTTTCCACAATATGCATCTACCATGAGAGGTAGTTGCGAGGTGAGGGTACAATTTTCTGATTTCATTACCGCAGAAGATGCTGGAACTCACATACAAATGTTCACATTGACAGATTGCACCATATAAAGGTAGGCTGTATAATTAAAACTTATTTTCTAGCAAATGAGTTACGCCCAGTATTCTTCATTTTTTTTTTTTTTTTTTTTTTTCGTCTTTCACCGCATTAAGTCCCAGATTAGGAGGGAGTAAAAGTTTGCCCATATCACGCAAGTCGTCCTGCTGCGCACACAACGGTGCCAGGTTGGAGAGTTGCCCATTTTGAAAGATCACTTATACTACGCGTTTGAAGAAAATCCAGCTAATCGCTCAGAAGACAACGAGGATTCCGACATCAATGTGTAACTTCATAACTTACGAATAATGGCAGGATTCTGTTTGTAATGATAATAAAGTATCAAAACTTCTGATACACATACGCTGCAATCCTGAGGTTTGAATTTCTTTAGTTTAAGACAAGAAGTTAGTAAATACCTACCACGAAAGACTTAAAGATCATATAACTGTATTGATTAAGGACGCATCAGGTAGAGCCACTTTGAAACATCACTCGAGACAAATTAAAAGATTTCTAGCATAAGCTATTGAAAGATCACGTGGCTATATTACACATACACCTCACCGACTGAGTAAATCATATTCAAATATATTTCTTTTCCTTCATAACTGTTAAGTTAAAGGGAACTTTTCACCGGTCAAGTTAGATGCAACCATTTATACAAAATGTAAAGGCAATGCTACTTGATGCATTTCCACACTGCTCATTTGTAAAGACTTGGGAGAGTTTTCAGTTCATTAATCGTGGAAAACCTTAAACCGTAAAGCTTTTGGAGATCAAAGAAAGTGGAACTGTCAGAACAATTTTCCGCGACATTTTCTTCGTATCTCGAACTTACTGTGATCGATACAAGAACTTTACGACAAAAATAAAAGGGAAACACTCTCATGACTAAGGAGACGATGGAGTATCAAATTAAATTTCAGGCAGATAGATCAACAATTTTTTGTAAGTTTATTGAATCAGTTTATGGAGAAAGGCACACAATGAATTGGAGCATATAAAACTACCCTTTTTAAAATGTTTTCCCATAATGAATGCACGAAAGTCCACTTTTAAATCCATTGTAGGCAAGTACACTGGCGTTATTCGAAACCAAAATGAATATGAATCATAATAACTCTTTCAAATTTATTTGAAATTTAAGAAAAATATAAAAGCACCAAGTATCGTCTTTCTTAAATTTCATATCTGATATATGGGTGTGCTTTTATATGATAAAAATATTACCTTAACAGATGGACTTTTTAGTATATATAATCCCTTTCGAAATGCAAGTTTCCATTTATCATTTCAAAAATGTATTGGTTGCAATATTTTTATCTTAAGATATTGAATTAATATTTGTTAATGTTAGCACTGATACAATTCTGTGTCTTCATGATAGTGAGATTGAGATAGTTTTTAGAAAGTAGTTCTGAATCAATAATTGCAGCATGAATAGATTCTTTTAATGCTTTGGATGGTAGCCATTCTATTTCAATCTTTTCTTTTTTCATAAAACCGTCACTGAATTAAATCCTAATCATTCCCCAACACAAAAGTGCACTATATTACTTATTCTGATCGCAAAAGCAAATTAAAACATCAACAATTCGACTCTCCTGGATCAAATGAATTACAGCATTGCTTTACTAGGTAATCTATTATATGAAAGGCTTAGCTCTTAACTGGCCATATGTTAATCTGAATGACCAAATTTTCATGGTAGGGATTTTGCATTTTGTGCTTTTATGAAATGAAGCAACTTTGGTGCGTTTCTTCCACTTTCATTTTTACCCATTCAATTACTCAAACACAATAAAGTTGTTTTCAAATGAAATAGGGAATGTAACAATTATGTTATTTTGTCTCTCTCTCTCTCTCTCTCTCTCTCTCTCTCTCTCTCTCTCTCTCTCTCTGATCATCATCATCATTACTTTTGAGGAAAGTAAAACTCCACATCCTTTTATCCTTCGCAAGAGACATTGCTACTCCAATAATCAAACACCCATTGGTAAAAGGGGATGGAATTCACGTAACATTGCTCAGAAACATTGCCAGTTGCAAAGCCATTTGCTTGAAATATTGATGTCTGTGTACGAGTCAAATAACGCGTGTAAACAGTCTGATGGCTAATTACAGTGTTGGATATGATGATATTTCAAATATTGCTGAGAGATACTACCCAGGGTCGTCTTCGTTTATTTAATACGAAATGAAAATTATTACAGCAACTCACAATGATAGCCTCTTGGTAATAAATGTGGTAGCACAATGAGTAGAATTTTCTTTTTCAGTTATATCATTAGGACAGCAGATATTCCCAATGAACAGGATAGAAATTTCATCATGCGATTTTATGAGTTATTTTTTGAAAAGGTTAGTCGATCTTCCAAATCTCCATTCCCTTTTTCCTTATCTTCAATGCTTATTTATCTAGGACCGTTTTCCTAACCATTGGTCATATCTACCAACCTTTGCCATTCTCCGTACGAACCTCCGTCCTCACCAACGAACCCCAGTTCACTCACAGATGTTGCCCTTTCATTCACGTCTTGCGTGCATGGTAATGAGAAGATGTTGCCACCACGATCCTCTATTCAGAAGACACTCTCCATTATACCTTGAAATTGTTTGAGGCACTGGATGGAAATCGAAATACTTTTGGAAAGTCATCTTGGGAAAAGAAAGTCAGCGATAAGGAAGTTAAAGAGGTTCAAGTGACTTGGTAAATGACTGAGGAGAGGAATGGGAGTTGCAGAGTATAATTACGATGGTTTCAGGCATTTTGTTTATGAAGTCTTCTGTGATAGGATACTTATTTAAGAAATCGGACACAATGCTAGGAACCACTCTATTTCTGACGTATGTCAATTTGTAGAGTAATTTAGTATGAATAGGACATATTGGATATACTTATTATACTCTACTGTACGTATCATGTTACCAGATGAATGGTTTATATTCAATGAATAATAAAAAGAAACAAAATAAAAAACGTGTAAGAAATGAAAATGTAGGAATTAGTATCAACTTCTAAATTAAGAAACAGGAACTTCTCTTAAACAAAAAATCTGGAACAAATGAAAAATAAAGAATAAATATATCAACATTTTGGGAGTTAAATGAAGATAAACAGAACCGACGAATTCATGGACTAATGCTAGCTTCGTTATAGTAAATAGGAGAATGTAACAGTAATCAAGTATATCTTTTTAATTTAATCTTTATTTTACTTTTAGGTGTTATAGTCATATTTTTATAGTAAAAATATTTCGACAGTGAACGAAGGACAGAACCAAGGTAAGCGATATACCCTTAACATTTGCCATTTCTTTTGCTAAATTTTTTATTGTTTTTTTTTTTTTTTTTTTTTTTTTTTTTTTTTTTTTTTCGTCATAATACATGATATTTTTTCCGCTGATGTTTTTTTTATGTACAAATCCTTTTGTTGACTTCATAATCTTTTATCAACTCTACTAATTGTAACTAATCGTGATAAACTAAGTGTACAACTTGCAGCTCTAAAAAACTTACGATACCATAGGATTAGCTTAAATTTAAATAAACACTGGAAGAACATAATTAAGTTTATTTCGAAGTGATTGGCAAGGCATTTATTTTTCGAGTTCCACGGGATAAAAAAAAGATGAATATGGCGTAACTGTGAAAGGAAAAATGAAATTCATGAAATCATAGTAGGGCTACACGCGATCAAACCAACGAATAGTAAATAGTAAACTTAGTTACCTATATCAATAACGCTTGATAGTCATTTGCGGATCTTTGCCTAAATTACTATACATATTAACATGCAGACTGAATCAAGGTAAAAACAGTTTTATTTTGAGTCAAAATTCAACACAGAGAGCAATTGCAAAGGAGGTAACTAAACATCGGCCACATCTCTCTCTCTCTCTCTCTCTCTCTCTCTCTCTCTCTCTCTCTCTCTCTCTCTCTCTCTCTCTCAAAAGATAAAAGAAGAAAATCCTGCTCTTGATGAGGACGAAAATACACTACGACGGGAAGTAAATCTTTCTGCAATATGGTTTGACATAGAAAGTCTGGGTCTGTAGTAAATATATCCAGGCCATTCAGTAAAGCCTCTCCAGGAAATCCTACTTCTTTCATCTCCGTAATTGTATTAAACAAGTAGCTTTTTCATGTGTGTAACATAACGCACATCATTTTAGTTCCGTTAGCACAATGACGAGGCATTTGGAAACACGGTAATAAGAAAGCCAAATAAATCTAGCAACTTGGTACACTACAACGTAGAAGATCTTTACACTAAAAACCAGCTTTTTTACGAACAAATAGACGAATCCGGAGACCACGGCATGGGAAGAGTTTGATGTCATAGACTAGACAAAGGTCACTCTATGTAGAGGGGGGGGGGGGGGGAGGTGATCTAGGTCGCCAACGGGTTGACCTGGTACTCTGTAGGTGTTGGTTGTAATATTGGTATCAGTAGCATGGTATACATAATGATGTGCTGTTAATGAATTTCATAGTTTGGTCCAAAAAGTATTGTTCTTCTGAACTATAGGATTTTTCTGTCACTCTAAATCATGGAAATTTCATACTAAGATAGTAATGAATTCTTACCAATCGGGAAATTAGCATTGTAATGATAAAGATGCACCATTTATAAAATAATTTGCTATTTCCATTCATTTTTTTTTTCACTGCATGTTCCCTTGTTACAAAACAAAGAATAAAAATCCATTAAGCAGCTCTCCACAACCTAACGATAAATTCATCAAGCAGGGGATCCAGTATTCCCCTTTGGAATGCTGGCAAACCCCTCTTTCACGGTGGTTTGCTGTGGTGGAGCGTGTATATAGTTATAACTAAATCAATCAATGTTCAGCGGTGGTGCAAAAGTTTGTCAGCTGCTGCTGTGTTTCTCATTTGAACGAAATTTTAAGATAATCTCTTTTATTTCATATTATGCCTCAGAAAGTATTGGGGAGCATTAAAGCAGTGTGTCAAGTCTTGCATAAATATGAATGAATTAAATTGCTACTGTTATTACTGATAACTTTTATTACTGATAACTTTTATTACTGGCAACTTTAATATCGATTATAATTCATTAGAAAGGTAAATTAGTAAGCCAGAAAGAAATGCAGATTAATACAGAGCAAAGACATTTTTTCATACATAAATTCTACATTATAACAAGCAAAATGAAAACATAAATAAAATTAAAGCGAAGTAGAAATGAAAAAATTGTAAGATTATAAATTGAGGTGTTTTACTCAGGTTCCATGAACGTTTATCATGAAAAAATATTCACCTAAAGGAAAATAATTGTTCGGAAAATATTAAATACACAATTTCTTATTGCTTAATATATGCTATTCATGGCTTTTGAACTTCGGAAGGACATCTTTGGTATGTTTTGGGAATCCTTTAGTTTCTCACTAGTTTTATGTTTTTTATGTCTTGTTCGATATCAATGTTTACGTTTTCGTTTGAGGATCGAGTTTTTTGGTAATAATATTCAATTAATAATGTGTTTAGTTATAAGAATGCGAAGAATATTTATATAATCTTCTTTCATCAACTCCTTGAAAGAGGAAATGTATTTTTTTCTGGATGTTCACGTAAATGTTACCAGGAAAATGAATCTTCATATTGATTATATGACAAGATTTTGAAAATAATTTTTAAAATATAAATAGCTAAAACGAGTACCATTGATGTCAGTTATCTTAGTTGCAGCAATTTCTCATTTTGATAGAAAGATCAATCTGTAGAGCTTTCGAATGAGGTTGGCCACAACACTGGCTGTGATCATTATTATTATTATTATTATTATTATTATTATTATTATTATTATTATTATTATTATTATTATTATTATTACTTGCTTACTTACATACACCATTTTCTTTGAAATCATATCTATATTGGGAAGAACGTAAAAAGTCTTTCATTTTTTTTTTCATTTCCTGCATGATCACAATATTAGAAATGAAAATTATCCTTAATTTAATGATATATTGATAAGGTGCCTCAATCGGATATATCCAGTGTGCAAGGGTTTTTTTTTTCTTCACAACTATTTGTAATTACCAAACAATTTCAAGGTTTATTCAATTCATTTTTGGAGGGGGATGGATGCATCTTTTGAGGTATATTTTTCTTTGAAATTATATTTTGAAGCTGAAGTATTGTAAGTGTATTTACTTTCCTCTTTTATTTTAACACAGGAGGACCATAACCCTTGACTGATATAAGTTCATCTCATTTTATTTACCTATTGTGATTTCGTTCCCTCTAATTTGTCTTAACGATACTGTAACATCCCTTATATATACAATATATGATATTGGTATTATTTCATCCATTTTATTACTGTTATTATTACTTGCTAAGCTACAACCCTAGTTGGTAAAGGAGGATGCTTTAAGCCCAGGGGCCCCAACAGATAGCCAAACGAGGAAAGGAAAGGAAACAAGGAAAAATTATATATTTTATGATCAGTAACATAATTTTCCTATATAAACTATAACAAATTTAACAAAACAAGAGGAAGAGAAATTGGATAGCCTAGTGTGCCCCAGAAAAAGCAAGAGAACTCTAACCCAAGACAGTGGAAGACCATGGTACAGAGACTATGGCACTACCCAAAACTAAAGAACAATGGTTTGATTTTGGAGTGTCCTTCTCCTGGAAGAGTTGCTTACCATAGCTAAAGAGTCTCTTCTACCCTTACCAAGAGGAAATTAGCCACTGAACAATTGCAGTGCTGTAGTTAACCCTTTGGGTGAAGAAGAATTGTTTGGTAATCTCAATGTTGTCAGGTGTATAAAGACAGAGGAGAATCTGTAAAGAATAGGCCAGACTATTCGGCGTATGTGTAGGCAAAGGGAAAGTGAACCGTAACTAGAGTGAAGGATCCAATGTAGTACTGTCTGGCCAGTCAAAGGACCACATAACTCTCTAGCGGTAATATCTTGACGGGTGGCTGGTGCCCTGGCCAACCTATTACCTTAAAACCTATTTAATTGATACTGTCATATTCCTCAATTTAATAACCTGTACTATCACAATAATTAACGACCAAAGTGACCTAAGTAACAAGTTCAATCGCAGGCCACATCCTTCAATTCTTCTGTTAACCAAGTAACCAGTTAAGGAGGTAAACTAATCATTTCCTTTGATCTGATCAATGGAATCCATTTTATTATTATTATTATTATTATTATTATTATTATTACTTGCTAAGGCACAACTGTAGTTGGAAAAGCAGAATGCTATAAGACCGAGGGCTCCAATAGAGAAAATAGTCCAGTAACTAAAGGAAATAAGGAATATACAAGAAAAGTACTATCGTTTCCAGAGGCCGTGTAATAGTGTTTTTCCCAAATATCTAACAAACCGGCTTATGAATTTCCATGAAACTACAGCAATGAATGTTTCAAACATTGGCCTAATTTTTGGTGGTACAATGAATTGACAGATGTGCTTAATTAGTCCGTTTACTCTTAGAAAAAAGAGGAACTTCTTCCCTTCCTTCAGAGCGTTTCGAAGAAGTGATACTTAATCACGTAACTGTGACGCAGAGGTTCCCCCAACCCTCATTCGGTGTTTACACCTAAGGCTATCCTAGTACTCTCCCCCCCCCCCCTTCCTTCTCGCCTTCTTTCCTTCATTCTCATTGTTATTAGGCTACCGAGTAAATCCCTGTTAGGAAAGACTGTGTACTGCACATATGAAATGAGCCGGAAGAGCAATAAAATTTTTTATGGTGGTAGATAATGATTAGATGGTTAACACAAATTATCAAACATAATAGAAGAGGTTTAAAACAGGGGTGTGGAATCGCACTGAGAGATATTCTACTCGGACTCCTACAAATTTTAGATTTGCGACTAAAAAATAAAATAAAATTAAAAAAATAAAATTAAAACATTAGTAGAAATAGAACATTTTTTTTTTCCTTGAGCGTGATGATGAGTAAAATGTAGGCTATAAGTGTCCATTTCTTTTTTTTTTCTTTTTTTCATCCCTCATAAATCTATGGTTTCCAGCAATTGGTGATAACATTATTATGGAAAAGCAAAGCTAATAAATACTTTGATACGAGTATATCAGCTTGGCATGTAGACAATGTCAATGGATTTCTCAAAGTAAGGTTGATTGGTTCATTAATTGAAGTCTGGTATAATTCCAGTGACAAAGTCGCAATGATATTTGGCACATACCTTTTAAGTAACAAAAATAGGTACTGGTACTTATAACGTAAATAAATATATAAAACTATAGGTTGAAATATAATAAATCTTATGTATGTATGAACACACACACACACACACACATATATATATATATATATATATATATATATATATATATATATATATATATATATATATATATATATATGATTTCAAAATTTATCAAATAGCGGATGTCAATGCCCTTATATGAAACATCTTTTAGAAGTCTACCTTCTAAGGAATTCAAGCTACTCTCTCTGGTGAAATTGATATGATAAATTATATCAAACAATGCGCTCTGTCATATTCTTCCTGGCAATTGATGTATCGAGTAACCTGTGTTGTATGGAAGAATGAGTCCTACGGCTTAACCTAAAGAAAACTATATTTCTATTGCTTTACCAACACTCGCTTGAAGTGCGAAGTGTAGGGTTAGCATGGCTTCTTTCGTCTCCTGTCATAAGTCTCATTCTTGATCTTCAATGTAAGTGAGTGGGTAAGATATAAAACGTTGGTCTTGTGTTTAGGTAAAGTCTAAAGTCACGAATCACATTACCAGGTATGCTGAACTTTTACTGACAAAGAATTTCGTATTGCTTGGGGTAGGTCATATGACAATTATCTATGGAGTTAAACAGGCGTTTAACAATTCGGGGGATGGGAGGTACAGGGGAAGAAACGTTATAACAACGTCACTGAGGGACGTAATCACTTTTGCGAATGTGTGGGTGGCTAAGACTGGCCTTAGCCTCATTTTCTTAAGTAAAAAAGTTAATGAAACGTAATTGGCAATGCACAGTATTTCCCAAAATTAGGCCATTGTATGAAGCGCTCCCTGCTTTGATATCATGGAAATGCATCAGTTATTTTAGGAGTTATTTAAAAAAAAAAAAAAAAAAACACTATTACACGGCCTCTGGAAACGATAGTAGTTAACAATTAATATAAAATATTTTAAGAATAGTAACGACATTAGAATATTTCATATGTAAACTATAAAAACTTAAAAAAAAAAAAAAGAGGAAGAGAAATAAGATGGAATAGTGTACCCGAGTGTTTCCTCAAGCAAGAGAACTCTACCCCAAGTCAGTGAAAGACCATGGTACAGAGGCTGTGGCACAATCCAAGACCATGGATGGCAACAGCAAAAATATCCACTTGGCTTTAAAATGGAGATATCATGCACTCAAATTTATATTTATACGGCTTTAACAATGGACCCTGATGTATACTTCAATAATTTGAATATTCGGGACTGTAATTTGTAGGACTTAGACATTTGTATTTGCCACATTTCTTTCAAACAACCACGATATATATATCTGTGTATCCACATAGCTTATATATATATATATATATATATATATATATATATATATATATGGGTGTGTGTCTAATTATGTATATTCATGTATATATGCATATACAGTGAAAGTGTGTGTATGTACATACATCTACATCTTATTCACGTATGTGTGGGAGTGTGTATGTATCTCAGGGGTTTGTAACGTAAACATACATGAAGAGAGAGAGAGAGAGAGAGAGAGAGAGAGAGAGAGAGAGAGAGAGAGAGAGAGCCTGAGCAGGTACCAGGCGAAAGCTGACCAAATAAGTGGGAAATTGAAGTGCTAACGAAATTGACTTGCTCCCGCTTTGATATTGTGTTGTTTTAAAGCAGTGGCTTGTAATTCCACGGGTTCCTGCTGATCCATCTCTGCTGGAAAATAGTAGGACGACGAGCAAGCACGTCGGCCCGTAATGGAATGATTTATCATAAAAAAAAGAACTACGTCAGATAATTAATGGATTGTTTGGCTTTCGGTGTTGAACGTGGCCGAAAACCTTGCCACCATATTTTCAGTCCGATCTCTTCTCTCGTGTTTGGGACTTAGTGACATTATGTTGTCGTTCTTTTTCACGATATTTAGGTCACTGTCCTGGTGTCTGCATTTCTCTCTCTCTCTCTCTCTCTCTCTCTCTCTCTCTCTCTCTCTCTCTCTCTCTCTCTCTCGGTGCAGAAGGTCATTAGTTGATACACCAAATTGAATAAGTAATTTACTTGTAGATAATACATACGAATTCCTTGCTCTGTCAGAATGCGTGCGTATATCCGTGTTACAAACAAGTAGGTTGGAAAAACAGCAATAAGCATTTTATTTTTACTTTATTGTCGTTGTTGTTTTCTTTATTATTACTATAAATATTTTTATCACTTTTGGTCTTTATTCTTAATAAAAGATTCGCTTTCGCTCTAACCGAGAAATTAAGCTGTGAGAGGAAAAGGCTATATTCTTACAAAGAGTTTACAAACGTAGTCTTGCTATTTACGGCTTTCTCTCTTCCAGTCTGGTACCTTTATGTCTCTAGCTAATTCGTTTAACTGGCGTCTGTGCGTTACTACCCCTCCATGGTAGTTTCTTTCTCGTTTTAATTCGTTATGTGTTTGAACATCTTAAACTTTTAAAAACGTGGAAGGTTTTATTTATTGATGATATATAAAGGAAGGGAGAAGTTCACCCATTCAGTGATAGAACAAGCTGTCTAATGCTTAATGATAGCATAATTAAAACAGAGACTTGTCAATAAACAGCATGTCTCATTATTGAATGGGCAGGCTCTTTCTGTCCCCTTGTTTATATTATCTTGAATTAATAAAACCTTCTTCGTGTCCAGCGTGCTTTTTTGTGTCACTCTGTGATCTTATTCTGAGAAGTTAGGTTAGTTTACATCGTATAGTTTTGTTTTTATCTTGTATATTTATTAAAATTGATTATTTTACCCTGGTCTCTTTTATTGATTTCAATTCTTATTATTTCTATTATACCTCTGATAACGAAGCTATGCTTTGAGATATTGCCGTAAATAAGTAATGAGACAAGACATTATCTCTTTTTTTCCCTCTTCCTCTTTTATTACGATTCTATTTATTCGATTGGCATATATATATATATATATATATATATATATATATATATATATATATATATATATATGTGTGTGTATTTATACATACATAAATATATATATATATATATATATATATATATATATATATATATATACAGTTTATACATCCATACATATATATATGTATGTATATATACATATATATACATATATTTATGGAAATATTGTATATTTGTATGTGTACATACATATGAATATGTATTTTGTGGAGATTCCTGCATTAAATATGTGAGCATAGCAAGTGCAAAGTTAATGTTAGTGGAGTCTTATCAAGTGAATTTCCAGTGAACAGCAGAGTACTCCTAGGGAATGTGTTGTTGTTGTTTATCCTCCTCATAGTTTATGTAATGCGTAGAACAGTTGGACATGGTAGAGAAGGATTGGACTGGATTGGTAATAGAAAATTAGCTGACCTAGATTATGCTGATGGTGCTGTCCTTATTAGTAGAATACCATAGGATTTACAATACTTTCTTGCCAGAATTCATGAAATATCACAGGAGTTGGGGCTCAGGATCCATAGAAGAAGCACAGAGATGGTGCGAATGGAATATGCAAAGGGAGATGAAATATCTTTGGAAGGAGAAGGAATTAATGAGGTAGAATCATTTAGGTATTTTGGAACAATGATGTCTAATACAGGATCTTTAGAATTTAGTGATAGATGATAAAGCAAATCAGATAATGGCTAGGGTAAATAAAATTTGGAAATATATTCTCCTGAAAGTACATATAAAAATCAGGGTAGGCCTATATATCAGTTTGGTGAGATTATGTTACTGTATGGACATGATTCGTGGTATGAAAATTAAAAAATCTCCAACAGATATAGTAGATTTGAGAGCAAAGCCCTCAGAAGAATATTGGGAGGTAAATGGCAGGAGAGGATTAGAAATGAAATTATAAGAGAGATTACTTTAGTGTCATATGTGGATGAGGTCATGGTGAGGGGTAAATGGAGATAGTTTAGTTATGCTCTTCACACTCCCCAAAAGAGATTAGTTTACCAGAAGTTTAACTGGTTTCCTCAAGGCACTGTTAAAGTTGGAAGAACCAGGCCTATATGGCTTTGGACCATGAAACGTGAAGTAGGAGAAGTAGAAGATCAATGAAGAAGTGTTGAATTAAAAGCTGAAAATAGAGATGTCTAGCGAAATCTAACCGAGCCCCTTTGTGTCAATAGGCGTAGGAAATGATATATATATATATATATATATATATATATATATATATATATATATATATATATATATATATATATATATATATAGGTTGAAAATGGCATATGACGAGGTGAGAGTAAGAGAAACTGGTAATTTAGAGGAGGAGTGGAAGTTAGCAAAAGAAAATTTTGTTGGGATTGCAAGTGATGTATGTGGCAAGAAGGTTGTTGGAGGCAGCATGAGGAAGGGCAGTGAATGGTGGAATGAAGGAGTGAAGGTAAAAGTGGAAGAGAAAAAGAGGGCTTTTGAAGAATGGCTGCAGAGTAATAGTATAGAGAAGTATGAAAAATATAGAGAGAAAAAGGTGGAAGTAAAGCGCAAGGTACGTGAGGCAAAGAGGGCAGCTGACCTGAGGTGGGGTCAGGGACTGGGTCAGTCATATGAAGAGAATAAGAAGAAGTTTTGGAAAGAAGTGAAGAGAGTAAGGAAGGCCGGCGCAAGAATTGAAGAGACAGTGAAAGATGGAAATGGAAGGTTGTTAAAAGGAGAGGAGGTAAGGAAAAGGTGGGCGGAATATTTTGAAAGTTTGCTGAATGTTGAGGATGATAGGGAGGCAGATATAATTGCGGTTCCAGGTGTTGAGGTGCCAGTGATGGGAGATGAGAATGAGAGAGAGATTACAATAGAGGAAGTGAGGAGAGCACTAGATGAAACGAGAGTAGGAAAAGCATCGGGTATGGATGGTGTGAAAGCTGAGATGTTGAAGGAAGGGGGTGTGACTGTACTTGAATGGTTGGTGAGATTGTTTAATGTGTGTTTTGTGTTGTCAATGGTACCAGTAGATTGGGTCTGTGCATGTATTGTACCACTATATAAGGGTAAGGGAGATGTGCATGAGTGTTGTAATTCAAGAGGTATTAGTTTGTTGAGTGTAGTTGGAAAAGTGTATGGTAGAATACTGATCAATAGGATTAAGGATAAAACAGAGAATGCAATCTTGGAAGTACAGGGTGGTTTTAGAAGAGGTAGGGGTTGTATGAATCAGATTTTTACAGTTAGGCAGATATGCGAGAAATATTTAGCAAAAGGTAAGGAGGTGTATGTTGCGTTTATGGATCTGGAGAAAGCATATGATAGAGTTGATAGGGAAGCAATGTGGAATGTGATGAGGTTATATGGAGTTGGTGGAAGGTTGTTGCAAGCAGTGAAAAGTTTCTACACAGGTAGTAAAGCATGTGTTAGAATAGGAAATGAGGTGAGCGATTGGTTTCCGGTGAGAGTGGGGCTGAGACAGGGATGTGTGATGTCGCCGTGGTTGTTTAACTTGTATGTTGATGGAGTGGTGAGAGAGGTGAATGCTAGAGTGCTTGGACGAGGATTAAAACTGGTAGGCGAGAATGATCATGAATGGGAGGTAAATCAGTTGTTGTTTGCGGATGATACTGTACTGGTAGCAGACACAGAAGAGAAGCTTGACCGACTAGTGACAGAATTTGGAAGGGTGTGTGAGAGAAGGAAGTTGAGAGTTAATGTGGGTAAGAGTAAGGTTATGAGATGTACGAGAAGGGAAGGTGGTGCAAGGTTGAATGTCATGTTGAATGGAGAGTTACTTGAGGAGGTGGATCAGTTTAAGTACTTGGGGTCTGTTGTTGCAGCAAATGGTGGAGTGGAAGCAGATGTACGTCAGAGAGTGAATGAAGGTTGCAAAGTGTTGGGGGCAGTTAAGGGAGTAGTAAAAAATAGAGGATTGGGCATGAATGTAAAGAGAGTTCTATATGAGAAAGTGATTGTACCAACTGTGATGTATGGATCGGAGTTGTGGGGAATGAAAGTGATGGAGAGACAGAAATTGAATGTGTTTGAGATGAAGTGTCTGAGGAGTATGGCTGGTGTATCTCGAGTAGATAGGGTTAGGAACGAAGTGGTGAGGGTGAGAACGGGTGTAAGAAATGAGTTAGCGGCTAGAGTGGATATGAATGTGTTGAGGTGGTTTGGCCATGTTGAGAGAATGGAAAATAGCTGTCTGCTAAAGAAGGTGATGAATGCAAGAGTTGATGGGAGAAGTACAAGAGGAAGGCCAAGGTTTGGGTGGATGGATGGTGTGAAGAAAGCTCTGGGTGATAGGAGGATAGATGTGAGAGAGGCAAGAGAGCGTGCTAGAAATAG
Organism: Palaemon carinicauda; assembly: GCF_036898095.1. Lineage (NCBI taxonomy): Eukaryota > Metazoa > Arthropoda > Malacostraca > Decapoda > Palaemonidae > Palaemon > Palaemon carinicauda. Next base: position 74,706,446 of record NC_090737.1, read on the forward strand.
GAATGAATGGCGAGCGATTGTGACGCAGTTCCGGTAGGCCCTGCTGCTTCCTCCGGTGCCTTAGATGACCGCGGAGGTAGCAGCAGTAGGGGACTCAGCAGTATGAAGCTTCATCTGTGGTGGAAATGTGGGAGGTTGGGCTGTGGCACCCTAGCAGTACCAGCTGAACTCGGCTGAGTCCCTGGTTAGGCTGGAGGAACGTAGAGAGTAGAGGTCCCCTTTTTGTTTTGTTTCTTGTTGTTGTCGGCTACCCCCCAAAATTGGGGGAAGTGCCTTTGGTATATGTATGATGTATATATATATATATATATGCTGCAAGTGTACCTCGAGCGGTGCGCTGCCAGATTGTTAAATGAACTTTGCAGCATCCTTTCATCCCTTAGCAACACTCACATTTCAGCCCTTTACTATACCCCTGGATAGGTATCGTTATTTCACCACCTTGGGTCGACCTCGACCCGAGGTAAAAAAAAAAAAAATCATAAAATATTTATTTTCAAGCCAATTCACAATCTTTTAATATCAAAATAAAATGCAAAGAATATTCTAATCTTCGAAAAAGTAAATAACAGCTAAGTTAAGAAAAAATATTTATTACAAATAAATTTAAAAAAGTATGTAAAACAAATTACTTTACAGAAATACTCACCTAAAATCTAAATATGGAAATAAACTGAAAATTTTCTAAGCACTTATTCTACGATAATTGAGCACCATTTTCCGATATCCATGGGCGGGAGGAACCACAAGGGAACGTTTGCTGAAGTAAGAAATAAGTATGTTTTTTTTAGCCAAAGAAATCTATCCTCTTTTAAAAATTTATTTTGGGTAGGTAAATGACATAGTTAGTGGCTGAAATTTTTACAGGATATTGTATTATTATCGTACACCAAAAATGTGTAAAATAATCTGTACTGAGATATTATTTAGTGTTATATAAAGGGGCAATTTTTTTTTTGGCTGAGTTTTATCATGAAATTTTTCGAGAAAAATCCTTATATCCTTTGCTGAGCATGGTATCTATGCATAAAAATATCAAAAATTTTATAAAGAAGAGAAATACATAGAACTATGCCAGCTTACCTGTCGGATATGCTTACAAAATGGCCGCCAACTACACCACCTTGTAAGGCCAAATCTGCTACCTGAAATGGAGAAATACATGTCAATATCTGCAAGTTATTTACTTATATAATTGTTCGAAGATTTGCATAAAAATTTTATGGTAGCTAGAATGAAGCTTATAGATTATTTTGCAAACTAAAAAAATAAAATAATGATCATAATTAAGTTATCATAAAAGTACAAACTCACAAAAACAGGAAAAATTAAATTTTTTTTTTTTAAAAACATACGGGGTTGAAGAGATTCACAAACACTTTACAGCAATCCTTTTTTATACACGCCTTAACACTACTCTACATTCGATAATTATATAAAAACTTTGATATTAAACAACTTACCTTAATTAGGTATTGATGGGTCGAGCTCGACCCGAGAGTGTCTAAGAAATAGAGCAAGGAAAATAGTGGGGATGAAATGGGTCCTCACCCGACTGCTGTACACACTGAACTGAGGTCCCGCAGGTCGATATCACTCGCAACAAATATGGACGAAAAATTATGGCAAAAAAACGTGTTTTTTTTAACCTCAGCGGGTCGTATACGACCCACCACACCTATCCAGGAGTCATCAAGTGAATTTCCTTTCTTCCATCTTGCTATCTACGGCAATCTCCTGAACTTTTCCTTTATAGCGCAACCTCTGTTGTATAATGTTGCTGAATAGACTCCCAGGCCCCAGTAATGGACTTTCTTGTCCATATTTATAAATGCAATATATATATATATATATATATATATATATATATATATATATATATATATATATGCTGCAAGTGTACCTCGAGCGGTGCGCTGCCAGCATTATTAAATGAACTTTGCAGCATCCTTTCATCCCTTAGCAACAATCGCATTTCAGCCCTTTACTATACCCCTGGATAGGTATCGTTATTTCACCACCTTGGGTCGACCTGGACCCGAGGTAAAAAAAAAAAATCATAAAAAATTTATTTTCAAGCCTATTCACAATCTTTCAATATCAAAATAAAATGCAAAGAATATTCTAATCTTCGAAAAAGTAAATAACAGCTAAGTTAAAGAAAATATTTATTACAAATAAATTTAAAAAAGTATGTAAAACAAATTACTTTACAGAAATACTCACCTAAAATCTAAATATGGAAATAAACTGAAACTTTTCTAAGCACTTATTCTACGATAATTGAGCACCATTTTCCGATATCCATGGGCGGGAGGAACCACAAGGGAACGTTTGCTGAAGTGAGAAATAAGTATGTTTTTTTAGCCAAAGAAATCTATCCTCTTTTAAAAATTTATTTTGGGTAGGTAAATGACATAGTTAGTGGCTGAAATTTTTACAGGATATTGTATTATTATCGTACACCAAAAATGTGTAAAATAATCTGCACTGAGATATTATTTAGTGTTATATAACGGGCAATTTAAAGAAAATTTTTTTTTTTTTGGCTGAGTTCTATTATGAAATTTTTCGAGAAAAATCCTTATATCCATTGCTGAGCATGGTATCTATGCATAAAAATATCAGAAATTTTATAAAGAAGAGAAATACATAGAGCTATGCTAGCTTATCTGTCGGATATGCTTACAAAATGGTCGCCAACCACACCACCTTGTAAGGCCAAATCTGCTACCTGAAATGGAGAAATACATGTCAATATCTGCGAGTTAATTACTTATATAATTGTTCGAAGATTTGCATAAGATGTTATGGTAGCTAGAATGAAGGTTATAGATTATTTTGCAAACTAAAAAAATAAAATAATGATCATAATTAAGTTATCATAAAAGTACAAACTCACAAAAACAGGAAAAATTATTTTTTTTTTTTTAAAAACATACGGGGTTGAAGACATTCACAAACACTTTACAACAATCCTTTTCTATACACGCCTTAACACTACTCTACATTCGATAATTATATAAAAACTTTGATATTAAACAACTTACCTTAATTAGGTATTGATGGGTCGAGCTCGACCCGAGAGTGTCTAAGAAATAGAACAAGGAAAATAGTGGGGATGAAATGGGTCCTCACCCGACTGCTGTACACACTGAACTGAGGTCCCGCAGGTCGATATCACTCGCAACAAATATGGACGAAAAATTATGGCAAAAAAACATGTTTTTTTTTAACCTCAGCGGGTCGTATACGACCCACCACACCTATCCAGGAGTCTTATCAAGTGAATTTCATCTTGCTATCTACGGCAATCTCCTGAACTTTTGTGTAATGTTGCTGAATAGACTCCCAGGCCCAAGTAATGGACTTACTTGACCATATTCATAAATGTAATATATATATATATATATATATATATATATATATATATATATATATAAATATGCATATATATATATTTATATATATATATATATATATATATATATATATATATATAAATATATATATAGAGATATATATATATATATATATATATATATATATATATATATATATATATGTACACATATATAAAGATATATATATATATATATATATATATATATATATATATACATACACATACCCTGCTAGGCTGTATACCTTAGCAATCCTTGTTTGCCAATGGTTATACTCGTATACGCAGATGAGCAACTTCATGGAGTAATGAGAGCTTTGGGTGTGGAAGAAATGCCACCCTAAGTCTCGATGAAGTCACTGGCAGCAGGGTAACGGATTGAGTTTCAGGCGATGGACAAACTTTGGCTTTTACTCCTGATGCCTGGTAGTTGATCTTACTAGAATTAGTATGGACCGGCATGGGTCACTTGCCTTAGTTAGTTAGGCCCTGTGCTTTAATGTATCCAGCCAATGAATCCTCCATGGATTTAGTCAGTCATGGAAAGAGAAGATGACAGAATGGACCCTAGTCCCGGGCGTAGCGGGGTGCCAAGAATCTCACACTTTATAAATACTAAAGTAAAATTGAAAATAGGTAATTGGAATATTAGAACCATGAATTAGATTGGGAATTTACTGCAAGTGGAGAGTGAATTTACGAGATATAGTTTGGATAGCTTGTCCCTAAGTGAAACACGTTGTAAGGGGATTGGTAAGGAACTTTAGACCAAGGCAATATATATATCTACTCAGGAAGATGAGATGGAATTGTAAGAAAAGGGGTAGGAATGATGATGACACCAGCAGAAACGGCATTAACCACGGAGAGAGCTGTAAATAGTACATTGTTACTAGCAAAGTTCAAATAGAAGCAGGACAAAATTATAGTTTGCTATGCCCCAACGAATGATTCCCTTGAAAAAAGGAAAGACGAATACTATGAAGAACTGCAGAGGGTAATAGATGAGATCCCTGAAAGAAATATGACAATTGTGATTAGCGACTTCAATGCTAAAGTTGGAAGAAATAATCAAGGTATAGAGAATGTGATGGGTGTCTAGGGCCTTATCGAAGTTGCAAATGAATATGGAGCACATTTCATAAGTTTCTGTTCATCAAACAATCTTGTCATTGCAGGTACTTTTTTCAACACAAGAACGTCCACAACTATACATGGACTTCACCAAGTGGCAATTACAAAAATCAGATAGATTACATTGCCATTAATAAAGAGATAAGGAGGACTCTATGAAATATAAGAAGCTATAGAGGTTTAGATATTGGCAGTGATCACCAGCTCCTCATTGCCACACTTAAATTAAAACGGAAAGCATCCAACAGAAAGATGGATAGAATACCTAGGTTTAATATATCTAAGCTTTTAGAAGAAGAGCACAAAGAAACATTTGCAATTGAATATAGGAATAAATTTTCAATCATAGCGACTTTAAGAGACGAAGAACAAACAATTAATGAAGAATTGTGTGATATTAATAACATACTGTATATCAGTCATTTGTTAATGCAGTCTTGAGACACGCGGTAACAAGGAGAAAGCCACGGATATCAAATGAAACTTTGGATACTATAAAAAGGAGACAAAGACAGAAACTGATTGTTAAAAGTTTCCGAGGAAGTAATGGAAATTACAAGCTAGAGCATGCCAAGTATTCCAGCATTGACAGTGAGGTCAAAAGAAAAGCCAGGAATGACTGGAGAGAATATCTAGACAGTAAAGCAGATGAGGCTGACAAAGCTATGAATTCAGGAAGTGGCTATAGTATAAGAATTGCTCATAGAATTGTTAATGAAATATCGACTGGGGCAAAAAGGAAGAAGCATATACCCATTAAAATGAGAGATGGCTCTGTTATAGCAGCAGTAGATAAGAAAAGACTACGTTGGATGGAACACTTTAGTGAGGTTATGAATAAGGGATATGAATGGCATAATTTGATTGATATACCTGAAGCTGATGAGGACCTTGATGTGCCCATGAATGAAATCAGCGTGTATGAAGTCGAAGCTATCCTCAAAAAAACTAGAGATGGAAAGCCCCAGAATACGATGGAATAACTGCCGAGATGATACTGGCCGAAAATGAAGTGACTGCCATATTATTTGATAGAATTATAGAATGTGACATGAAGAGGCAAAACCTGATGAATGGGAGTTAGGAGTGTTGGTGAAATTAGCAAAAAAAAAAAGGAGACCGGACTGATTGCAATAACTACAGAGGTATAACATTTAGGTCAGTTGTTATGATAATGTATAGTATGCTCATTCGAAAGAGACTAGAGAGAAAGATTGATGAAAAGCTGAGAGATGAACAGGCAGTGTTTAGAAAAGGTAGAAGCTGCACTGACCAAATTATTATTTTGAGACATGTTCTACATCAATTCGTAGAATATAGAAATCCCCTTTTGATGGCTTTTGTGGACTAAGAAAAAGCCTTTAAAAGTGTGCACTGTTCAATTTTGTGGCGAGTCCTTCGTTATTATGGAATTCATCTTAAATTTGTAAATTTGATTAAGTCTGTTCAAGAGCATACCAAGTGCAAATTTAATGTTAATGGAGTCTTATCAAATAAATTTCCGGTGAACAGCGTTGTACTGCAAGGGAATGTGTTGTCACATATGTAGTTTTTCCCCATGGATTTTGTAATGTGTAGTACACCACAGAATTTGCAATGCTTGCTTGCCAAAATGCATGAAATATGACACGAGATGAGGCTGAAGATAAATAGAAGAAAGACATAGATGATGAGAACGGAGTATGCAATGGAAAATGAAATATCATTGGATGCAGAAAGGATTAATGAGGTAGAATAATTCAAGTATTTAGGAACTAAGATATCTAATACAGGGTCTATAGAATTAAAGTTTAGTGGAAGATTGAAAAGAGATAATCAGACAATGGCTAGGTTAAGTAAAATTTGGAAATCAAATGGCCTGAAATTACATATAAAAATCAGACTATATATCAGTTTAGTGAGACCAGTTTTACTCTATGGACATGAGTACTTATGGTATGACAATGAAACAATCTCTAATAGATTTAGTAGATGTGAGAATAAAGCCCTCAGAAGGATATTGGGAATTGAATGGCTGGACAGGATTAGAAATGAAACTATAAGAGAGATCGCTCGAGTGCCATATGTGGATGAGATCATGATGAGGGTAGATGGAGATGGTTTGGGCATGCTCTTCGCACTCCCAAAGCGAGATTAGTTCACCAAATGTTCAGCTGGGCTCCACAAGGCCCTAGAAGAGTTGGAAGATTCAGCCTTACATGGTTGAGTACTATGAAGTGTGAAGTAGGAGATGATGAATGGAGAAGTATCGAATTAAAAGCTCAAGACAGAGACGAATGGTGAAATCTAATCGAGGCCCTTTGCGTCAGTAGGCGTAGCAGGAGATGATGATGATGATGATGATATATATATATATATATATATATATATATATATATATATATATACACACACACACACACACATATATATATATATATATATATATATATATATATATATATATATATATTTATTTATTTATTTATATAGATATACATTTATATGTACTGTATATATACATATGTATACTGTATACATGAGTACGCGTGTTTATACATAGGTATATACAGTAATACCCAGTAACAGAATACGAGCATATCGTTATATGAACATTGTATTGTTATATGAGGAAATATTACCTTCTATGTGCACATTTTTTTTGTGGACAAGTACTATTGAAAGTAGCACAAAAACAGTCACCGGGCCGTACGCCACACACGCAGTGTTAACGCTGTTTCCATGGGATATTTACACCATTTTCATGTCATTTTAAAAAAGGCGAAGGCACTCTTATTTAAATAAGTTCCTTGTCAAAATTGGATGTGAGATTGGAAATTAAAGACGACAAAGTGTCCACAAAGTGTAAATTAGATGATTTAGTTAGTGAAAGAAAACTTGACATTTTATCAGAAGTTCTCATGGAATGAGATTCTCCTTCGAAGCAGCAAGC
>NC_090737.1:74718914-74721414 GCF_036898095.1 Palaemon carinicauda
TACAATAGGGAATCAAATTTAGGAGATAAACGATGGCCTTTTTTTTTGGAAAATCTAAGCAAGTTATCGAAAACATTTAGAGTAAATTTACCACCAGTATGATCTACTCTCTCTCTCTCTCTCTCTCTCTCTCTCGCTCTCTCTCTCTCTCTCTCTCTCTCTCTCTCTCTGTATATATATATATATATATACATATATATATATACATATATATATATATATATATATACATATATATATATATATATATATATACATATATATATATATATATATGCATGTGTGTGTTTAATTGATGGAATAGTAATTGCATTTATATTTTCTTTCTTAGTTTTTATGAGTTTGTGTTTTGTGTATATTTGATGAATTTCTAATCCGATATGTTTGATATTAAGTTTTGTTTACTATCCTTCACATAAAATCAATGGCCTTATATAGGAATAAACTTGGACGAATTTATGATTACTTAACATCTGTAAATCAGAATCCAGATTATCTTACATCACTGTCCATGCCAGCAGAAATTTGTTTTTCAACTTAAAGATATATTTAAAAGCCATGCAATATTTACTATATATGCACCTTTGTATATGTATAACTCTAAATTCAGAATGTATTTTCTAAAATGGAAAGTATCTAACGTTAGTATTAAGTCGATTATCTAAAGTAGCTTTGCCTCCAGAAGTATTGATAGACTTAATTTACATGAGCTGTTTCAAGGTTTCCCATTACAGACAAATACAGAGACTATCAAGTTAAAATTTTCAGTTGATTTTCATATTCTTTGGTATTTCGTGATTGAATAGAATATTTAATTCCTTTCAATTTTCTGATATATGATGAACTGAAATCTTCTTAAACTCTGGAGTTCCAAAATCTATTTGAAACTTTATATGGTATAATCAATCTATCACAATTTATTGTACACTTCAAAGCCAAATGCTCCTTTTTTCTATTTAACTATTCCAGTATTCTTTGGCGTAGACTGGAGAAACTGGGGTTAACTGGTCAAATTTTACAGCTACATATGAGCGCAATTAATTACCTGAAAATTACCATTATTCTCATAGGTATGTATTATGAATTTTCTAGGTCTATGATATGGTACAGACAGATATTCCGTTATGCAGTTTAAAGTAATACCTTGAAGTTGATAAAGTGAGGTTTCTCGAAAGAAAGAGAAAGTAAGACCATGCCCAAAATAACATTGCAAATGTATCCGAAGTCAAATAGGATTATTCTTTTGAGATGATGGGTATATATTGGATGCCATATATTGATAATAGACTTGACAAGAATTGGAAGTTTACAGGAGGCTCTATGGTAATGACTATAAATTAATTTACCATATAAGAAAAATACCAACAATAGTTTAATATAAAAGGCTATAAAATACCTAGCGATCACGAGTAATACTTGGAAAACATGGGTAGAAAATAAATCAAAGCAAAAATCCAGAAAAATCATCCAATTATTTCTAATTATATCTGTGGAAGAATCGTGAAGGGAAATCTAATCAATGTTACAAAATGGATTTCCTCTTATTTTTGGTCTACCAACCTGATGCCGAATCTCTCTCTCTCTCTCTCTCTCTCTCTCTCTCTCTCTCTCTCTCTCTCGGTTATTCAATAATCCCTGCTAATATTCTATGGTCACTTCATAATTGTGTAGTAAGTTGAACGTACTTTACCGAAAAGAATTCTCGTTTTACTTTCATATGTTTATTATCGCTCGTTTTGATTGATCTTCACAGTTAATGCATAAATAACTGGAGTACTTATTCCTTATTTATCCTCAAGTGAATTGCATTACACTACGTTTGTGTGGCTATATGCACAGTTATAGTAAACGTTATATATATATATATATATATATATAGATGAAGACCGACATTATCAACGTGCACTTACAAAACATGGGTTGTATTCAGCAGTTGAAAAATTAATGGTAGAAATGGTTCTTTAGTTAACTTTTGCATTTATCATACATAAATGTGTGTATATGTACATATATATATATATATATATATATATATATGTCACAAAACTGCATGTGACAAATATTTAAGTGTAAAATCCACAGGAAACAGGAAAGTGAAAGACCAGGAACCAAGCGCTTTCTTGTATTAGGCTACGTACAATTCTCCAGGGTACAGTACAAAGTGAAGCAGAAAAAAAGTATCATACAAAAAAGCAACCTAACAAAACTGAAATGAAAGCCACAAACAAGCAAAGGACCATCAATGATTGTAATTATTGGTAGTTAAAAATAGATAAACAACTGTTTTTATATAATAAAATGCTATCCATTTAGCAATCATTAGCATTATTATTGATATTTTAAGTAAAAGATCTCAAAGAGTTGTTATTGATGGGCATCATAGTGAGTATAGGAATGTGATATCTGGTGTTCCACAGGGTAGTGTTCTTGGCCCATTACTTTTAATAATATTCACACATAACATGTGGTTTGGTCTAGAAAACAAGCTTGTTGCATATGC
>NC_090737.1:74726414-74753914 GCF_036898095.1 Palaemon carinicauda
CCCGTGAAATGAATATATATTTGGAGAAATGTAACAAGTTAAGAAGGATATGAAGCAAGGAAGGAGTTCATAAACCTGTGCTGTGTTTTTCCTTATCTTTTTCCTAAGTATATTTTTTTCTACCCCAAGTCATTACTTAATATTTGTATAGTAATAACACCTGACGAGAATTATTACTATTCAAACAGCCCTTTGTTTTTTAGTTCTTCTTGAAGGGTCGATTTCTATGACCAGAAAAAGTTAGGTGTTGTATAATTACTTTTTTACAGGCTGTAATTAGAACTTTGAAAGGATTATTTTCACTTGAGGCTAATAAATTTAGTACTGCAATTTTTCACCTCTAAAACCTACCACTGACTGGATATGTTTGCCAGAACATAGTTCTCGTGTTAAATAGCTCTTGCCAAAAACATTTTTTTTTTCATTCAAGGATTAGAGTTTTTTTTCTTTTTTTATCTGAAACACGCGCTTTCTAAGAAATAATGTGAGTAATTCTACCAATGTAAAAAATACTTAAGAATATCGGCAGAAGGTATAAAGAGTTTCTCTCATTCATTTGCATTCCTCATTCGGCTAAGGCCTCGACATTCACTCGGGATATGAGCGTTTTGGTGAGGGAATAAATGGCAAATGAAGGAAATGACACAAGGAAAGCGGAGCGGAGGGAGTTTCTAGCGGTGCGGAAGGATACATATGAAATCCTAATGGCTTAATGAACTGGAGCTACTCCTTAATGTGCCAAAGGCTCCGATATCACCAATGAAACCATTTTCGTCGTCCAGACCTTTGGCTACGTTGATGAACCATCACTACGGGAAAACGTAATATTTGTACATGGTTTATTATTATTATTATTATTATTATTATTATTATTATTATTATTATTATTATTATTATTATTCAATAAATCAAAGGTTTCTCCAAGAGGAGAGGTTTCTTATAATTATATCAGTAAGTATACTTGCTTTATTTATGTTAGCCGAAAGTTACTTAAATATTGGGCAAAGCTATTTCAGAAATTGCATACTCGAAATATTATTCGATTTTTACAATGTGCAGGAATTAATTAATTTCAGGTGTCGATGGTAGGGTATAAACTTTGTATGTCGGTCTTAAGGTCCCATTTAAATATAACACCTGGTCCCCTAAGATTGATGTCTGACAATTAACTGGCGATGACACTCGAAAATATTAAAATAGTTCATCATTTTATTTTACTGCACGAATTTTATTTTTAAATTTTTTCCGTACATTTTTTTATATATCCTACCATAGCTTCGAAACTAATTTTGAGCAAGTATTAAAATCATGCACTTTCACTAGTTCCCTTGAATATGTATTTTAAATCTTTGAATGAAATGTTATTTATTTCATACCCCCATATTTCTTTGTTCCAAACAATATTGTTTTTATCTCCTCTCAGTATCTTGCTGTGCCTCAGAGACTTCCAAAGTCCCGTAGGAGAGAAAAAAAGTATTAGGAGAGGAAGACATATTTTCGTTTAAGCACAGCACGAAGTTCTCCTAAATATACTTTCGAAGGAGAATGTGTGTGCGTGGCATTCTAGCCAAGACTAATTTAGCTCCAAGACGACTGTCGAGGAAATGCTTAAAAATGTCCTCGCGTAATTATAAATTCTCCTCCACTGGAATTTCGTTACTCACACAATTGAATTAGTTCAGGGTAAATTCACTGCATTAAATTTGGTTTGGGTTACAATGTTAGGAAGTTGGGATGAAGTTTAGATTGTTCTCTTGGAATAGGGAAACAGGATTAAGGCTCTTCCTTGCGGTTCTCAGTCTTGGTGACAATACTTTTGGTACAGTTGTTATTGTTTGTGGTGGAACATTGTTGTTATTGCTCCTACCGTACTACAACAGATATTTTTTAAATGAATATTTCTTATTGCTGTGTGAAATTGTAGTATTGATATAAAATTGTAACTCTGAGAGTTACATGTTTTCTTGGATGAATTAATTAACGTATGGGTTTATATGGTTTTTTTTTTTTTTTTTTTTTTTTTTTTTTTTGTTATTGAATGTTGAGCCCTTCGTTAACATTAAGTTAGTGTTTCATTTATCATCATTTACATTAGGAAAAGTTTTTTCAGTTATTGTTCTTGGTCATACTATCAGGCATTAACATGATAGCGTATTTCTTTGGTAATCTAAAATAATTGTAACTATGAAATTTAATCTGAAACAGTCTTATTCTTTTGATCATCTGGATAAGAAAAGAAAAACTTGTTTATTTCCACGTCTTGTGAACTAATGCTCTTTCTGGGAAACGTTCTTTAGATCTCGTTTAGATGGATTGCAAGACAATACTTGATGTAAATTACGAACAGCAATAACCAACTTTGTCTAAAGTCTTTTTCAGTCTATCTGCTATTCATTTCGGACAGCGGTGGCTAATTTCATTAACTCCCTTTCCTCCGACAGCAGGAGTGATTAGCAATGTAAATGCCTTTCAGCGGGAAGTTAGGGAGGAGGGGGAAGATAGGGAGGAGTATTATATTAAGGGAGCGGGCCTGCCCCATCACCATCGGGGATGGATAGATGGCTGGGAGTACTGAGCACGATTAGCCCAGTCGTCGGATGTCTCCTCCTCTAGTCTGTACGCGCCTCTTGCATCTCGCTCAAAAGGCCAGGTCTACATATGCTAATCTGGAGCTGTTTTAGCTCGCCTTTTCCCTTTCTATACTAATGTGGGATTTTTTATTTCTCTCTCTCTCTCTCTCTCTCTCTCTCTCTCTCTCTCACAGCATGTATGCGTTGTGAGGAAGAGTCGTCTTGACAGGTAATTAAAGCCTTCACTTTTAACGTCATTAAAATACGAGTTGAAAAGACGCTAATTGATTTATTGGATTACATGAGCTTTTGAAGCTTTAATTTTGAGAGTTACAAGTATCACTTGTATCACGTTTATTGTTTTTCTTCTTCATGTCAACCTCTGTATAATTAATTCGTTCTCGTAGTTTTCCTTACAAAACAATTAAAAAAATTAAGAAAATGTAGACATAAGTTTATTATGTAAATTATGTAAGACTTTTGACGTTAATTTCATTGCATTCTTTATTCAAGTTAGGATATGTAAATTTACATTATTTTTAAGAAATAACTTTTATTTCATGTAATTTTGTTACAAAGTCTTACGTACTCTGTTTGAGAGTCATGTGATCATACAAGATAGGAACAAGGGCTAATGTAATGTTCTTTTAAATTTTTATGAGGTAATTTGTGATGTTTGTGAGAGAATACGCCATATGCCACGTTCTTTGAAAAATTAACGAAAAACCTAGTGATAGGATGTTATCTTTTTTATTTCGGGGACAAAGCGTGGGCGGAGGTAGCTCACTGAGAGAGTTCGTCTCCCTGTTGCGTGAGTACATGTTGAAAGAGCAATACTTGGTAACTCTGACGCCTTAGGCCACCCCCCACGCTTCCAAAACTATTTGGAACATTCTGGAAGTAGTCAAGTTTCATATATATATATATATATATATAGCGACCCCATGGGTGCATAGATAAATAGAGATTTCCAGCTTTCAGACAGCCATTTTCCTCTTTCTCTCACTCTCATACTCAGTTCAGTATATTGTTTTAAAAGTGTTGTGTCATATCAAAGTTTGGATGTGACGGATTTTGTAAACATAGTGAGTACCTACAAAAACTCATTTAGAGTTTTTGTAAACATCCCCGTAGGAAGATGATAGATTCTTGTATTGTGATCTGGTTATCTATTTTCCTTAATTGTCAAACTTAAATATAGTATTCAGATTCAATTTCAAGTGAAACAAGTGATTGTATAGTTTTCATACGTATTTTTTTTGTCTTGGTCTAAGGTTTATTCAGATATAATAGTTCAAGTCAAGTTATTATTTAATTTTCAGATCGTAATATTTTTGTCTCGATCTAAGTTTTGTTCAGACTTAATATTTCAAGTGATTTATTTGTTTTATGTAAATTCTTTCAGAGTGTTGTAATTTATATAGAATATATTTTTTTATATGTAATTAGTGTTTTATTCCAATCACCATTGTTTAGAATAGTATTCACTCGTATCCTGTTAAATAATCGTAGTAAGTATTAGTTTTAAATAATTCATAAGAATAATTACCCATCACCCAGTTTTGTTTTGAGTGTACTTAAGAGACCTTTGGATATTCAGTGTTTTGTATATTGCTGTCTGGGAGTTATTTAACTGTCTCAGAGTTCGTGTATTAATATTTTCAAGTATAACATACCTTATGTGAAAGCAAACAGGTGAGTTTGGAATTCGGGAGGTTGATTAGCTTGCCAGCTGTAATACACACACACATATATATATATATATATATAAATGTGTGTATATATATATATATATATATACACATATATATATATAAATATATATAATTTATATATATATATATATATATACTCTATATATATACATATATATATATATATATATAATATATATATATATATATATATACTGTATATATATATATATATATATGTTTGGTTCCCAGACACGAGTCTTAGTATATATTTTTGGTGCCCAGGCCCGGGAGCCATCATGATATACAGTATATATATATATATATATATATACTGTATATATACATATATACAGTATATTTACATATATTCTGTATATATATATATATATTAATATTTATATATATACACATAAATATTTATACATATATATATATATATATATATATTCTTGTAGTTTTCCTGACAACTAATTGAAAAATAGATATTGTGATCTTTTGATCTTCAGATTTCTAAAAGGTTAGTATGCTTTGTAAGTTATATATATATATATATATATATGTATATATATATATATATATATGTATGTATGTATATATATACATATATATATATATATATATATTTATATTTATAAATATATATATATATATATATATATATTCACACACACACACACACACACACATATATATATATATATATATATCTATATATATATATATATATATATTTATATATATATATATATATATATGTATATATATATACTGTATATATATATATATATATATATTGCGTACTTATCATTTATATTTATATAAATGGATATTATATATCCTTGAAATTTATTTTAGCACTGCAATGATGTGAGGTTAAGCTTGCTCATCCGGTATTAAATTGCCAGTAGAATAATATAACTCTTCTTTTGGGGATATTTTTTCACACTGTGTACAGAGTTTTTATATGACACCAGTGACATGGTCGCTGCAGGTAAAAGCAAAATATCTGGTTAAACTACCCTAATTGGTTTTAATGCCTTGATCAACTATGTATGGCCAATTGGTATTATGTAATTGTAATTCTCTTTCTTGTCAGTCTGACATCCTGATGCCATTATGGTCTGGCTTATATTTTGAATATTGTACATGTTGGTCTTTGACTTAGACTGCAGATTGCACTATAATCTTTACATGTCCACTTAAGATTCATTTGAACCTTAGCACAGCATTCCTAAGCATGACAACTGGGTCGAAATTTACAGCTTTTTTTATTTGTCCTCCTCATGAGTTCCGATGTAGACGGTGACTTTTCTAGAGTATCTGTAGTACGCACATTTCCAGTCAGCTATTAATTCCTGATTGTTATAATTCTACCAATTCTTTTTTTTTTTTTTTGGTGATAAAACGATAAACCTTCACTTTCATAACACAAATTAAGGAGTTTTTTCTTTAAGACTTTTTTTCGTAGTACAGATCAGCTGCATTTTGACGTTTCATTGACTATTTGCATATTATCACTATTCTCTGCCACAACAAGGAAGAATTAATCTCCCTTTATTCACTAATTACTTGATTGTAAAATGCTGACGGCTTGTGCGTTGCCATCTTACTGTACACATTTGTCGCTATGAATATTGTGAAATAAAGAATCAATTAGTATTTAGTGTTGGAAATTTCTATCTCCTTCTCATTGAGGTATTGCTTCCCTTATTACGAATGTATCTTTCATAGGTCTGAATTATGAGGTAAATTTCCAGAGTATGAAGATTAAGGTTCTCGCACAGGGAAATATTTTCTATGAACATATATGTAAAGATGCAAATAGCATGGGCCTATAGATATGAGATAAATGTGTCGCTTTTCCTTTATTTGAGGAAACTGCCCGCCCCTAAAAAAAAAAAAAAAAAAAAAAAAAAAAACTGTTCTACACGGGCAAAGCTACACTTCTTATTCCACTCCCCTATTCCAATTCCTTTTCATGAAGCCACTGTAATACTTGTGCAAGCCCGCACAAGCTCTCATGTTTACTGTCATTCACTCTTGTTAAATGTTCCCTCTTTTGAGCGATTCTTTTAAGAATGTACTTTTACTCGTTTGTGAAACGATAGGAAAAGTGACTGTTTACAAATGGAAGATTATCATATGGAATAAAAGGAAAAGTTTATGTTGCCCTTTCTTCTTTCTGGGAAATAGCAAAACCGAAGTTGGGATAGGTATTGATAGAGTAATTATTTCATGAACCGTTTCACTGCGGTGGGTTTGATGATTACCTCGTCAGGGCTCTCCAATTTTTATTTGATTAATGATGATAAAGGTTTTACGGTGAACTGATCATTTCTCTCTCTCTCTCTCTCTCTCTCTCTCTCTCTCTCTCTCTTATCCGATTAGCGGGCCATAAAATGTACCCAATTCACTAGTAGAACAACAAAATGACATTAGTTTTTATAAAGAAAGTTGCTATGACACTCATTTCCTCACAAAAACTAATTATCGAAATTAAGTTAACTTGATTATTAGACGGACATGTATAATATCCTTGCTTGCATCCCCTCCCACCCCACATGATCCTCCGAAACCCACATTTTATAGATTATATGTATAATTGAATATTAAAGATGTCTACATGAAAAATTCCGATACACTTTAATCTCAATTTTACCGAGAAAAATACAGGACATACCGATGTTTTCTGGTCATTATGATGCAAACCATAAACATGTGATAGGCCTTTGTGTATTCTAGATAATAGCTAATAAACTGTAATAATACCAAATGTATGCTGGTTTGACCAATCCACATGGAAGATGCATTCAATGAAAGAGCAGTGTTCAAATCATCAAGTACAGAATTTCAAGAAATAACTAAATTACTCCCTTTAAAAGATATTTGAGGGCAATATATATGTACTCGCTATATGTAAATGTTATATTGTTATGTTACAACATGTCATGGGATCTGAGGATTTAATACACCCATTATGTATGTATGTATATATATGTATATATATATATATATACATATATATATATATATATATATATAAACAAATATATACTATATATATATATATTATATATATATATATATATATAAATATATATATATATATATATATATATTCATATATATAAATATATATATATATATATATATATATATATATATATATATATATATATATATATGTATATATATATGAATATATATGCGTATGTGTGTGTTTGAGTGTATGTTGACGACACAAACTATATATTAATGAATGGTGTTACCAAGTGGTAATAAGAGAATTTTGGTTTATTATATCATTTACTAGTATGTTTCTTCGAATCAGTATCTGAAATAGTTTTGGTTATCTATTAATCTTTTTTCCAAGACATTTTTTTCAACAACTTTGAGGGAATTCGCTCAACTATGCTGGAATACTATTAATGAATATTCATATTGAGTAAAAAAAACTAATGGAAATATCAGAATTAGGTTTTGAAAATCTCTCTCTCTCTCTCTCTCTCTCTCTCTCTCTCTCTCTCTCTCTCTGCCTATTATTCCATAATCACTGCCATATTCATCAGTATTTTAACCAAAAACTTTAAGTATGCCCTAATTGTCATTTTTTATTTTTTTTTATTTTACCTACTTGTCTGAATGCTATTTATATAATTTTCCTTCAATTATTTGTTTCACTTTTCGTTCTGGACTCCTTAAAGGAAGAGCCTATGTTTGCCATCGAAGTTTATTTTGAACTTCTGACATATGAACATTGGATTTTATACCCTTTAGGTCTTAAGCCATTGCCCTTTGTCTTGTCGCCAATAAGGAGATTTAAAAATGCCGACTTTAGACTGTGGAACGATGTCATTTCAGTTTGATTTTTCTGACTTTATTTTCTTTTGTCGTCGAGATTTTTTTTTTTTTCATATGATTTGTTACGGGTTCTTAAACGGACCCAGATATTTCTTATTCATATCTTTATTGCATTTTGTTATATTTCTTTTGCATGCTTTGAAATTTTGTAAATAGTGCAATATTTTCCAACGTTACCAATTATTAGCTTGATTTTATGTGGTCTTTTTGTCGGTCTATACCCTATATCCTTTTTAAATTTGGTTCCGTAAAGACTGCCATGTGCAGGTGAACTATTCATGAGATACATTAATTTTAACAAGTTTCTTGTTTTATATATATATATATATATATATATATATATATATATATATAGAGAGAGAGAGAGAGAGAGAGAGAGAGAGAGAGAGAGAGAGAGAGAGAGAGAGAGAGAGAGAGAGAGAGAGAGAGAGAGAGATATGTGTGTGTGTGTGTGGGTGGGTGTGTGGGTGTTTGTGTCTGTATCTGTTATGTATTTGGCAATGTATATATGTGTGTATGTTCACGATAGTCGCGTAGGCGCAGGCCGTCGGTCCGATGGGGCTGAAATTCAGCACGGAGATGGGTTTGCAGCTCGGGAAGGTCATGACATAAGTTTTACTCTGAGGTCACATAGTCCGGTATAGGAACGGGCCCGGAGATCGGTTTCCACCTCGGAAATGTCGAGACATACGTTCGGGAGGCCGGAGCCCCCGGGAATTCTTTTCTGTGGAATCCCAAGAACATTTTCATTCTTCCGTCATCTCGAGGACCTTGCCAAAACAGTCCAAAAGTCTGCAACGGAACGCGACTCATCATCAAAACCCTGCATTCGAACTTGATCGAAGCAATGATCGTGACTGGGTGTGGAACTAGCGAGAATGTTTTCATCCCGTGAATTCCTATCATCCCTAATGATCTGCTTTTCAGTTTCTAGCGCTTGCAGTTCCTAGTCAGGTTGGCTTTTGCCATAACCATTAATGAAGCCCATGGACAGTCTCTCAAAGTGGGTGGCATCAACTTAGAGCAACCGTGCTTTTCTTAAGGGCAGCTTTATGTGGCGTGTTAAAGAATGGGCTCTCTCAAACGCCTCTTCATTTTGTAACGGGAGGGAAAATCGAAGAACATAGTTTAAGAAATGGTTCTCCAATGAATGGTAATATCTCTGCGGACACCAAGAATTTTCAATTTCTTACCAAATATTTATGATGCTTTCTTTTGATATTCATTTCCAAGGAGGTTGTTTGCTTTGACAGATCGTCAAAGAGTTATGGGGTCCTTTGACTGGCCAGACAGTACTACGTTGGATCCTTCTCTTTGGTTACGGTTCTTTCTCTTTGCCTACACATACGCCGAATAGTCTGGCCTATTCTTAACAGATTCTCCTCTGTCCTCACACACCTGACAACACTGAGGTTACTAAACAATTCTTCTTCGCTCAAGGGGTTAACTACTGCACTGTATTTGTTCTGTGGCTACTTTCCTCTTAGTAAGGGTAGAAGAGACTCTTTAGCTATGGTAAGCAGCTCTTCTAGGAGAAGGACACTCCAAAATCAAACCATTGTTCTCTAGTCTTGGGTAGTGCCATAGCCTCTGTACCATGGTCTTCCACTGTCTTGGGTTAGAGTTCTCTTGCTTGAGGGTACAATCAGGCACACTATTCTATTTAATTTCTCTTCCTCTTGTTTTGTTAAAGTTTTCATAGTTTATATAGGAAATATTTATTTTAATGTTACTCTTCTTAAAATATTTTATTTTTCCTTCTTTCCTTTCCTTACTGGGCTATTTTCCCTGTTGGGGCCCCTGGGCTTATAGCATTTTGCTTTTCCAGCTAGGGTTGTAGCTTAGCAAATAATAATAATAATAATAATAATAATAATACTGTATTCAATTGTGGCTTGATATATATATATATATATATATATATATATATATATATATATACTGTATATATACATATATATATATATATATTTTTTTTTCGGATCAACCTAGCTGGGACCCGCGGGTAACCAGCTAGTATATATATATATATATATATATGTATGTATACATATATATGTATATATATATGTATGTATATATAGATAGATAGATATATACTGTATATATATATATATATATATATATTTATATTTATATATATATATATATATATATATATATATATATATATATATATATATATAGAGAGAGAGAGAGAGAGAGAGAGAGAGAGAGAGAGAGAGAGAGATATGGGTGTACGCGTACAAAATATCATATATTATAAATATACTATTAGAATGGACTTGAATATATCTTTATTCATAAGTTATACGTACATCCTTCAACCTTCTAAGCAAAAAGTAGGCAATCAAATCTGTTCTTCTTTTTCTCATTATTCTTCACTAGTTGCATGCTACGGATATCCAATTTTCAGTTATTATTATTATTATTATTATTATTATTATTATTATTATGAATTGATAAGCTACAACCCTAGTTGGAAGAGCAGGATGCTTTAAGCCCGGGGGCCCTAGCAGCGAAAATAGCCTAATGAGGAAAGGAAACAAGGAAAATAAAATATTTTACGAATAGTAACAGCTAAAATAAATATTTCTTATATAAACTACAAAAACTTTAACAAAACAAGAAGAAGAGAATTAGATAGAATAGTGTGCCCGAGTACACCCTCCAGCAAGAGAACTCTAACCTAAGACAGTGAAAGACCATGGTATAGAGGCTATGGTACTACCCAAGATTAGAGAACAATGGTTTGATTTTGGAGTATCCTCCTAGAAGAGCTGCTTACCAGAGCTAAAGAGTCTTCTAACCTTACCTAGAGGAAAGTGGCCACTGAACAATTACAGTGCAGTAGTTAACCCCTTGGGTGAAGAAGAATTGTTCGGTGATCTCAGTGTTGTCAGGTGTATGAGGACAGAGGAGAATCTGTAATGAATAGGTCAGACTCTTCGGTGTAAATGTAGGCAAGGGGAAAGTGAACCGTAACCAGAGAGAAAAATCCAATGTAGTACCGTCTGACTATTCAAAGGACCCCGTAATCTCTAGCGGTAGTATTTCAACTGGTGACTGGTGCCCTGGCCAAGCTACTACCTATAACATTTTGACCATATTATTTTGATATAGGCTGCTTTTTCTCTTTTGTAGAGAAAAGTATAGTTACTAGTTCTTGTTGATTACATATTTCATTAGATGAAACTATATGTATTCACCTAGTTCATGTTGACATGCATGTATTCCAAAGCTAAAGGTGCGTAAATATACATTATAGACTAATTTGCGTGTTAGACTTTATTTAGTTATATGCCATTTTCATAGGTTACTCGCTCTGTTCCCATTCAATCTGAATCCATTTCTATTTCTTGTGTTGTTATGATATAATTAGCTTTGTTCTTATTTTAATTAAAACCAGGACAAGTCATAAGATACATGACAGGACAGTACTGTATAATTCCCAGATGGAGTTTTCAAATCAGAAAAGTTTGGTTTATGAACAATTAAATTTTTCAAATACCTCCATCTTAATAGAATATAACTTAACCAGACTCCAATGCTAGCCTATGAGTCCGAGCGTTAGGCCTATTTTATGATATATGCCGTCAAGACAGAGGGTATTTGGGTTATTTATGTATTTAATCAAACATAAAAGCCTTATGTGATGATACTTTATATGTAGAACTGAGAGAGAGAGAGAGAGAGAGAGAGAGAGAGAGAGAGAGAGAGAGAGAGAGAGAGAGAGAGAGAGAGTACATATAGGGGAATAGAGAGGGAGAGTGAGGAGTTATGTGGTCGTATTAGGCCTTTAACAGCAGCTAAAGCCTAATGTGGTAGTACCCATATCCATGAGAGAGAGAGAGAGAGAGAGAGAGAGAGAGAGAGAGAGAGAGAGAGAGAGAGAGAGAGAGAGAGAGCCTTTATGGTGTAGTTAGGCCTCCAACAACAAAATTTAGACGCCACTAGAGTGGCGGCCGTAAAACAATAGATGAAACTTAGTTCGACTTTTCGTCTGGCGAAGTTTATTTCCTCGTAATCCCTACCAATTATATTTCAACCTGAATTGTATTATTATATCTTTCAGAGCTATCTCGCACCATTAGCACCATTAGCCTTAGACCTACAAACATAGCAGCATAGGGGAAATGGGAAGGTTCTAAGAAATATGCAGATGCAGACCAATACGACCGGAATTTCAAGGATCTTAATGAATCTAAAATTACAGTTTCGTGTTTTGATTTAACGGTTATAATTCATTTGAATCAGAATATGAAATTGTAATTGTTTAACTGACATTACTAAAGACTGTGTTGCCAATTTCTGATGTGCTTTTATGGAATAAGGAATTGATCATTTATAGACCGTCCGTAGGTAATTTTACGATATTCTCCCATTCAGCCGAATGTCGAGTCAATTATTCTATTTAGTGTGAGCCTCATGAATTAATTGATTTAATAGTATGATTGTTTAATCGATAGTTGATTGTATCGGCATTTCCCCCTTTCAACATCTCATGCATAACAGTCCTCATCTTTCCGCATATCTTTGTGTAGGTTCCAATGGAACGCTTTTGTAAGTGTAAAGAATGTGCGGGCCGAAATGCAAATTTCAAAATGTTTGATGGTCCTCTGTATTTATGAAATGTGTGGTAATACTTGTAAACTTCCTATTAAAAGCAAATGTTGATAGTGTGCTAGAAGAAATAAATATTTACCAAGATACTGTAAGTTGGAAATCAATAGGGATGAAAAATGGAATAATGAATTGATATTCTTATATTACTTCAGTTTTCAAAAAGTATTATCGTTAACGAGATGATAATAAATAAAGCAATTCCTAAAACTACTGGGCCGGGAAGAGACCTGACATGTATACATGTATGTAGTTATGCACTATATATATATATATATATATATATACATATATATATATATATATATATATATATATATATATGTATATATATATATACATATATATATATATATATATATATATATATATATATATATATATATATATATATATATATATATATATATATATATATATATATATATATATATATATATATATATATATATATATATATATATATATATATATATATATATATATATACAATTTCTTTGACTTTCACAATTAGATTATGGCTACTTTGTTACTTAATACTTTAATAAGGATTAGTCTTTTATTAGCTGGTATTTATGCAATACCCGGTATTACCTGCTTACCATTATCACTTTCAGATAGAAATTAAAGACAAGACAGAATAAAACTGAAGCCAAAAATTAAACGAGATAAATATCGTTGAAATGCAACACAAAACAAATTTTCCTGCACAAGAATATTGTTCACTTTGGCCTTCTCCTACTCAAATACTCTGGAATTTGTGTTTCATCGTTGATTGAATGAATAATTAAAGGCTATCGGACGTTGTTGGACTTCGAGAGCAATGTCAAGGCTTTTCAGAGAGAAAGCGTAGTGTCTCATTCTCAATGCTGTCAAAGACTCATTGCGATGGGTCAAGATTATTCTCTGTTCTGACTTCACTTGTAGAATCCCGTCCTATTATTGCACAAATTAATTCCAACAAAGCGTGATTACAAATATTTGTATCTTTCCCTTTTCTTAACTGTTATCATCTCGATGTTTGAAATTTGTTATGTCTTTTAATGTTTTATGGGGGTTCTATTTCTTTCGTAAAGATTCAAAACTATCACTATTCGAAAGCTATTAGTTAGTTTCTTTAGAGAAAGCTACTCTTTAGTTTCTTGTCTTTTCCTTTGCTTTGTTTTGGATTTTGTTTATTTTAGTGCATACTCCATTTTCTTGGGATGAGCTAGATTTTATCTTCGTGCGTTTTGTGTTGTTGTTGATCACCCTTCTTCCTTTAATCTTCTCGTCCAAACTTATCTGAATAACACCTTACTACTGTATATTCCACAAAAAAAAAAAAAGGTAAAGAAATAACTTGCAAGTATGATGACACATTCCCTTAATTTACCCAATCTCTTTGAGATTTATTCAACAGGCAGTCTCAAGCCAAGGGATTTCAGTGCTATTGCCCAGGATGCCCACGTGAGATTAAGTAACTCTGCTTTCAATCTTGTTATATATACGTCCTCAGAGATTATGGAACACAGTTTACTTGTTCAAATCACATACTACGGAATGAAATCTTTCTTGATTAAACAATTTAAAAAAAAAAATTATTCAAACGTTTAGGAAGCTTGATTTAAAGGTTTCAAGGTTTAAAGGTCTATCTTGAATGGCAGAGGCAAGGGAGAGTGACAATGGCCTAGCAGAACGATGAACTGAAGACAGACCATATAAACATATGATTAGCTCCCAAGCCCCCTGTCCACTCAAGCTAGAACAGCAATTCTTTTCAAATAGTTTTGTCCGATAAACATTAATAGATATGTATAGCGTGTTTGATTTGAGATTTATTGATTATTTGGGGAAACCGAAAATTGCACAAAAACTTAGACATCCGAAATACTTCTAGTGACAATTAGTTACAAAATCCAGCTGAAAAAAAAAAAAAGAGTAATGAAAATTTGAGCCGAGGTACTGTGCGTATTACAGTAGGAAATCAATGCCCATGGAATGACAGGTGCGTCACCTTGACGGCCGTAATATCACAATATTTGTTTTCTTTTTATAAGGATAGAAAATCTTAATGTTCTCATAGAAAAAGAGAACTCCCTCTTACTCTCTTTTTGCTGTGCCTTCCGCCACTAATTCAAACATATTGCATACTTTGCAGCATTAAAGTCTTGTGGTAGTTGGCTACAGCTTATTTCGCAATGTCGCTTTTTAATGTTGTTGAAGATTCCATTCATACTTCACACAAGTTCTTGAGTGTAATGTTCTGTTTAATTTTTGTTTTAAATTGCGCAGAAATTTTTCCTTTTTGTTATTTTGTTGTGTGGGGTGGGGAGGCGACATCTATTTGCAAATAAACAAATAATCTTAATTCAAATAGAATAATGGAGATTTTTTTTTTCTCAACTCCAATCTTAATTCCTCAGAGTTGATGACCTATTTTGTCGTTTATTATTATTATTATTATTATTATTATTATTATTATTTTTATTCATCCGCGTAGTGGGAGAAGCTTCTTGGCTAGATAGTACACATTCCAGGGGGCGGGAAGCATTTAACGGTATGAGGCTTCTCATGTGAAGGATAGGCATGATTGTCCTCAAGATTAAAAGACAAAAATTTTTGTCTTATCTTTCTTTTACTTTCCGTTTAGCTTTGGGGGTATGTTAAAATAAATAAGAAAAAAAAATGTTTTCTGGAGTTTAACGTGTTGCTGTTTAGTTATTCATTCGCGTTTATTGATGATAAGGAGATATATGAAACTTTGGTTTTGCTGTACTTCAGTGAAATTATTGTCCAGTTAAAGAATTAAACGGATATCGTGTCCTATGTTGCTTATTTATTTAATCAACAATCAAAATCTAGTGAATTTTCAGAAATTTTTATTATTATTAAAATAGTTAAAATTATGATTATATTAAGTTTTTTAATTTGATAATATTAATTTTAATAATGGTAAAAATTTTCAATAACTTTCATAATGATAATAATTATTTGAAAATTCCGTGATAGTTGAAACTTGATTAAAAAATAAGCAATATAGGACACGATATCCGTTTGTTAACTGGACAATAATGTTAGGCGGTAGATTCGTCTCAGTTTCTATCGGGAATTCTAGATGATATCGCGAGACAAACTTCCAGCTATTATGTGGAGAAAACGGAAGTTTAATTTCATAGATACGATATCTTCATTCGACTACATTTTCGATTCATTCTCAAAAGTTTTCGTATTTACTTCATCTAATCTCTCTCTCTCTCTGTCTCTCTCTCTCTCTCTCTCTCTCTCTCTCTCTCTCTCTCTCTCTCTCTCTCTGTATATATATATATATATATATATATATATATATATATATATATATAGATAGATAGATAGATAGATATATCTATCTATCTATCTATCTATCTATATATATATATATATATATATATATATATATATATATATATGTATTTTTGTGTATGTATGTGTGTGTTATTATTATTGCTTGCTAAGCTACAGCCCTATTTCAAAAACCAGGATGCTATAAGCGCAAGGGATCCAACGGGGAAAATAGCGCAGTGAGGAAAGGAAATAAAGAAATAAACTACAAGAGATTTTTAAGAATAATAACATTAAAATAAATCTTTCATATAAAAACTATAAAAACTTCAAAAAAAAAACAAGAGTAAGAGAAATAAGATAGAATAGTGTGTCCATGTGTACCCTCAAGTAAGAGAACTTTAATCCAAGACAATGAAAGACCATGGTACAGAAGCTATGGTACTACCCAAAACTAGAGAACAATGGTTTGATTTTGGAGTGTCCTCCTAGAAGGGCTGCTTACCATTGCTAAAGAGTATCTTCTACCCCATTACCAAGAGGAAAGAAGCCGCTGAACTATTACAGTGCAGCGGTTAACCCTTTGAGAGAGAAGAATACTTTGGTAATCTAAAAAATGAGCCGTTACCTGAGAGAGGGATCCAATGTAGTACTGTCAGGCCAGTCAAAGGACCCAATAACTCTCTAGCGGTAGTATCTCACCGGATGGATGGTGCCCTGGCTAACCTACTATAGGAATGTGCGTGTATATATATATATATATATATATATATATATATATATATATATATATATATATATATATATATATATATATACACATACATACACACACAAATGTATCCGTGTGTATGTTTTGGTGTTACACTACATCAAAGTAAATGAAACGCTGACGCTATGTATTATAGTGATCCCAGCTGAACTACTTTATCTCGAGCATATCTATATTACAATGTCAAGATCTAATCAGTAACATAATGACTTCCTTACCATTTACACAATAAATGGTAATTGTTTTCATCTTATTTGAGTATTAGATTATAATGCCAGGGTTCAAGCTAACTCTTAAAATACAGTATACATGTATCTTCAACACGCACTACATTTTGCTGATTGTATTCTTTTGATGTCAGCCTTTATATCTGCATTATTTCTTCAGCCTCTAAACTGCAATGTATAAAAGGTTCTATATCCATTAACCTAACGGGTCTTCAAGTATCAAAATATAATCATAATGATTATAAAGTTCGCTATTCTAGTGTACCAACCGTGTGTCACACAATTGTACATAATTCCTATGGAGCCATGTACCAACCGTGTGTCACACAATTGTACATAATTCCTATTGTATATATTATGCTTGTATCTGCGCTCTTCCCTCGCACTAAAAAGAACCTGAATGATCATGTCTCCGGTTTTGCTCTGAACTTTGTCTGTCCCTCGAACATGCCATGTCCTGTTGCCTTGCCGTTTTGTATATAAGGAGAGTGTTCCACAACAATATAACTCAGTCGTTTCCAATCTGCCTTTGATTTCACAACTCCTCTCTCGGCCCGTCACACTAGCATCCATAATTTTAGATATTGTACGTAATGCTTCAGTTGTAGATAAATCTCGAATTCGAAAGGTTCCAGTAGAACCAAAAATTCCTGACCGTGTATGATACATTTCATATACGTATTAATCATTGCTGAAAAATTATAAAGTTGTCCAGTGTTGCTGGTGAGGAAAATGTAATCATTTGCATTTTTAACTATATTGAATTGATCAAACGTAGACCAAACACTGCTTGGTTGTTCAGTGTACTATAATTCTTTATTGGCTAATATATTATTATTATTATTATTATTATCATTATTATTATTATTATTATTATTATTATTGCTTGCTAAGTTACAACCTTAGTTGGAAAAGCAGGAGGCTACAAGCCTAAGGTCTCCAATAGGGAAAATATCCCAGTGGGGAAAGGAAACAAGAAAAAACTATAAGAGAAGTTTAAGAACAATAATAACATTAAAATAAATCTTTCATATATAAACTATAAAAACTTCAAAAACACAAGAGGAAGAAAATCAAGATAGAATACTGTGCTCCACTGTACCCTCAAGCAAGATATATAACCCAAGACAGTGGAAGACCATGGTGCAGAAGCCATGCCACTACCCAAGACTAAAGAACAATGGTTTGATTTTGGAGTGTCCTTCTCCCAGATGAGGAGCTTACCATAGCTAAAGAGTCTCTTCTACCGTTACCAAGAGAAAATTAGCCACTGAACAATTGCAGTGCCGTTATTAACCTCTTGAGCGAAGTGAAATTGTTTGGTAATATCAGTGTTGTCAGGAGTATGAGGACAGAGAAGAATGTGTAAAGAATAGGCCAGACTAATCTGTGTATGTGTCGGCAAAGATGAAATGACTTGTAACCAGAGAGAGGGATCCAATGTAGTAGGCTACGTCTGGCCGGTCAGTCAAAGGACCCAATAGCACTGCAGCGGTAGTATTGTTCCAAGATAGAGAATTTCTTTTGTCGATACTCTTAATTTTTCCTGACATTACAGTTATGTTATTTCATACCGTAGAAAAGTAGCCTTAAAACACCACTGGACATACACTAATATTTTCTCTAACTACAATGAAATTATTAAAGAAACTTAATTTACCTATTTTGTATTGAATATTATGAGAATGTAGTACATCAAGAAGTGTACAGCTCATATATATTAATTTAACACTAGAATTCTTTATTGGGAAGTGTAGAAAATTAAATGAAGCGTTCGTGCATCTAAGATATTACGAGGATTTTCCGTATCTGATGAAATATCAAAAGGCTTGTGCTGATTACTACAGCCTATGCCTAATAGTCTGATGAATAAACGAAACTGATGATGGTAAAGAATTTGCACAACTTTCGTGCGATTCGATATTAGCATGAACTTCATTATTTAACTTTTCAATGTTAATACAACCACCAGTCAACACAAATAATATATTATATATCTGTAAACATGGATCGCAAAAATTAGTGAAAAACCTCCGAAAACTGCGGTTATGCATTTGACTGTTTGCTTCTGTGTCGCTGGAAAATTTATTAGACTAGCGGAACTTGTTCTTCTATGGAAAAATAACTTCTTTTGGTACCTGAATTACAAATTTCATTCTAGGATGACACTCCCTGTATTTCTGTTGAACGTATTTCCTAACACTGCTAATATTGGCATTAATGGTATTAAAACCCACATTATTACTTGAATTTCTTATACTGTATTAAGAGTAGTTTATCTATTGCCGTCTAGCAATCATAAAAAAAGTGCGTGGTACTGTCATGAATACTTCAGCAACGAAAGTCCTGTCTCATCTATAACTTAAAAATAAAGCGAAGCTTTAAAACTTTATCAGGTTCCGCTTCTGATCCGTATAATCGATTTATAAGTGTACCAGGTTACGCAAGAACGAAATTTGGTTGGACAGCACCCTTTACTTGAATCCCCTTTAGTATAGTAAAAAAGGGTTTCTCCTCTTGTAATTGAAGGAAAGGTTTAATTAACTTTTTTTCCGGCTGTATGGACATCTTTCAAATTTTTGCCATGTTTAAGCTCATCGAGTCAGTTGACCATTAACTAACCAATAAAATTGAACCATTGCATACCTAGGTTTAGATAAAGTTACAACGCTGGGGTGTATGGACAGCATGCTTTCCTTTCTACATGTTTCATACCTTTTTCTTTCAAGCCATACGATGTCTAAAGTATAAGAATATGCCCAATCTGAACGTAGTTGCATACATAATACAGGAAACTAGAATAAACAAAAGCATATTCCAATTAATGGTGATTGAATCAAACAATTTGATACAATCACGTAAATCAATCAATGAGCAAAATCTCTCTCTCTCTCTCTCTCTCTCTCTCTCTCTCTCTCTAGCACAAAGAGAGAAGGAAAACTAATATCAAGCAAAAAAGAAAAAAGAAAAAAAAACGAAATCCTATCAAATAATGATATGCACTCGGTTTGTATGGTGCCAAATACTTTAACACCGAAACTTAGTAGAATCAATGACCTAATAGCCAGCTAGTAGTTAGCTTGTAGGTGAAATGATGTAAATGGCGTCACAGATACCTCGATGATGGGGTATTGAGTCCTCGTTGTTGTGGTTGTGAACCATAGCGTCTGTATTCTTCAGCGTCCAGCGATTTTAACGATCATCTTTCATAACATTATCTTTTTGAGTGTTGGTTGTCAGTTATGGCAGGCAATTTCGTCAAACGCAGTTCTTCATCTTCTTATGTGAAATCACTGTATACAGGATAGAAAGAATCTTCGTAGATGGGCTTATGGTTCTAAGATGTCACCAGTTATGTTGTGGTGTTACTAAATATTCAAGTAAATAAAACAAGGACGTTTTATTTTAAACTGTAAAGTACCGTATTTGGACTTCTTAATCTCTGATATGACTCTTATCATAATTTTGGGATCTAATCGGCAATATATTGACATTATTGCCATTTCCACAGTAAATGATAATTTAATTTATCTTATGTGAGTAAAGCTAACGTCAAATCTGGAGGTGCTTGTAAAACGCCCTACATTTGCTGATGGCACAGTCTACCTGTGGCGGTGAAGTCTGATTTAGTGTCTGGAAACATGCCATAATGTAGATTGAGAACGCATTATTAAGGATGCATTTAACAACAAAATTTACACCTTTCACTCCTACTTCTCATATCTCTCCTATATAATGAAGAGCTGGTGTCTGGCTACAAACACACACACAGACACACACGCACACATACACACACACGCGCGCGCACACACACACACACACATATATATATATATATATATATATATATATATATATATACATATATATACATATATATATATATATATATATATGGTACTTGGGCATGTTTACGTTTATAATGAAAAACAACGTCTCAGCGGCGTCCAGAAATTGAAGACAGCTTCTCCTCGGACAGATCGTCTTTCAGATAGTTTTCAGGATAACAACAGAAATACATTTACATTTCTCCATTTATTGTTTGGTTTCGACACGTGTTTCAGATCACTTCGCAACACTTCTTCAGGACTACATAGAATTTTGAAACTACAGTACACTTAAATATAAAGGTTATGGTGGTGAAAATTTGATAAAAATTTTTTTTGGCAATTTGAAATTCGAACATCCAAATAATTTTGTATCAAATTTTCACCACCAACCTTTAAATTAAGGTATAGTTCCAAAACTCAATGTAGTCCTGAAGAAGATTCGCAAAGTGATCTGAAACACGTGTCGACACCAAACAATAAATTAAGACAATTAAGTGTATTTCTGCTGTTATCCTAACAGGACAATCTGTCCAGGAAAACTGTCTCCGACTTTTGGACGCCGCTTAGACGTTGTCTATTCACTATATATATATATATATATATATATATATATATATATATATATATATATATATATATATATATATGTTGTCAAGCATATAACTACTCGGTCTCTCATGGTCCCTCAGGTAAAAGGGAGAGGAGTAGTCATAACCTGGTAAGAGGGGGTACCTTGAGAGGTAGCTATGGAAAGGGGGTAAGATTGAATCTATGTGCATGTGTGCATATCTATCTAAATAATTAGCCGTTACTTTTGACGGATCGTATACACTAGTGTGTCTATATATATATATATATATATATATATATATATATATATATATATATATATATAATATCATCATCATTGCCAGCCGTTACTAGTCAAATGCAGGACAAAGACCCAGACATGTGCTTCTCCTTGTATCGGTTTATTGTCAGTCTGTACCCGTAAATATTCTTAGCTCGTTAATCCTTGTTTCGTTTTCAATCCCTAGGTACCCATTCTATTATTCTTCTTGTCCATCTATTTTATGTCATTCTCATTATATGTCCTACCCATGTCCATATCTTATTTTTACTTGTTAGAATATTCTCTACTTCGGTATGCTTTCGTATCCATGTTGCCATTCTCTGTCTCCTAGTGTTATTACCATCTTTTTCATTCTTTAGCTCTTTGAGTTGTAACTAGCTTATTTTCTAAGGCTTTAGAAAGGCTCCAAATTCCCTTTTTAGAAAAAGTAGCCTTTTACGTTTCATAATCTAATTTTTTTTACCAAAATCTCTATATCTCATGCTTATCCTTCTTTTACTTTCGGTCTCATGTACTTGAGGAAAAACTTACTGTCTGTTATTAAGTACGTATGTTCATTACCAATCTCAAAAGTTTCACCCATAACCCTTATATGTTGGCTATGCACTTTTATTGAACATATCTTAGTGTTACTCATATTCATTTTCAGTCCTACATTTCCGCTTTTTCTATTCAAATATTCTATCATCTTTTGCAATTCCTTCCATTATTCACTAAATAGAACTATGTATATATATATATATATATATATATATATATATATATATATATATATATATATATATTTCTAAGATAAAAGAATTTTGCATGTGGGAGCATTTGTTAAATTTAAGTACCTCCTATATTTCATATGAGAATAAATTAAGCTTCCAAGTATGAATCAAATTTGCAGGTGGGTGTTTGTATTGTATTTCTGGGCAAGCGTTTGTAAGTGCTTAAACATTTTGACTTTTATCTTCTGCAGTGCTCGTAGAATGAACAAACAAAATACTTGAAAACTGTTATAAGAAGATTATTGCAGTCAGCTTTATTTCATAATCTTACTGGAACTATATATATATATATATATTTATTGCTGAGTGAATGGATGACAGGTAAAGTAGTGGAATGGAAGGAGATATCATCTAGGTTAATGTTGGTAAGGGTTAGGTTGGGTAGGGAATGTTGGGCGTTTGTCAGTGCGTATGGGCCAGGTAGTGAGAAAAGTGAAGAAGAGCGGAATGAGTTCTGGAATGAATTAACTAGGTGTGTAGAAGGACTGGGTAGAAGGAATTATGTAGTTGTCATGGGTGACTTAAATGCTAGAGTGGGCGCTGGAGAGGTAGAAGGTGTCATTGGGAAGTATGGCGTACCAGGTGAAAATGAGAGTGGTGAGAGACTTGTAGATATGTGTGTTGAACAAGAGATGGTAATAAGTGCTAGCTTTTTTAAAAAGAAAGATAAAAATAAGTATACATGGGTAAGAGTGGCAAATGGAAGAGTAGTAGAAAGGGCATTAATGGATTATGTGTTGATAACTAAAAGAATGTTTGGAAGATTGAAAGATGTGCACGTGTTTAGGGGTATGGCTAACAGTATGTCTGATCATTTTTTGGTGGAAGGAAAATTAGTTGTAGCAAAAGAGTGGGGGAATAGAGTAGGTGGATGTAAAAGGGAGCTAGTAAGGGTTGAAGAGCTAAGAAAACCGGGGGTAAAAAGTAAATATCAGGAAAAGTTGAAAATGGCATATGACGAGGTGAGAGTAAGAGAAACTGGTAATTTAGAGGAGGAGTGGAAGTTAGTAAAAGAAAATTTTGTTGGGATTGCAAGTGATGTATGTGGCAAGAAGGTTGTTGGAGGCAGCATGAGGAAGGGCAGTGAATGGTGGAATGAAGGAGTGAAGGTAAAAGTGGACGAGAAAAAGAGGGCTTTTGAAGAATGGCTGCAGAGTAATAGTATAGAGAAGTATGAAAAATATAGAGAGAAAAATGTGGAAGTAAAGCGCAAGGTACGTGAGGCAAAGAGGGCAGCTGACCTGAGGTGGGGTCAGGGATTGGGTCAGTCATATGAAGAGAATAAGAAGAAGTTTTGGAAAGAAGTGAAGAGAGTAAGGAAGGCTGGCACAAGAATTGAAGAGACAGTGAAAGATGGAAATGGAAGGTTGTTAAAAAGAGAGGAGGCAAGGAAAAGGTGGGCGGAATATTTTGAAAGTTTGCTGAATGTTGAGGATAATAGGGAGGCAGATATAATTAATGTTCCAGGTGTTGAGGTGCCAGTGATGGGAGATGAGAATGAGAGAGAGATTACAATAGAGGAAGTGAGGAGAGCACTAGATGAAACGAGAGTAGGAAAAGCATCTGGTATGGATGGTGTGAAAGCTGAGATGTTGAAGGAAGGGGGTGTGATTGTACTTGAATGGTTGGTGAGATTGTTTAATATGTGTTTTGTGTTGTCAATGGTACCAGTAGATTGGGTTTGTGCATGTATTGTACCACTATATAAGGGTAAGGGAGATGTGCATGAGTGTTGTAATTCAAGAGGTATTAGTTTGTTGAGTGTAGTTGGAAAAGTGTATGGTAGAGTAATGATTAATAGGATTAAGGATAAAACAGAGAATGCAATCTTGGAAGTACAGGGTGGTTTTAGAAGAGGTAGGGGTTGTATGAATCAGATTTTTACAGTTAGGTAGATATGCGAGAAATATTTAGCAAAAGGTAAGGTGTATGTTGCGTTTATGGATCTGGAGAAAGCATATGATAGAGTTGATAGGGAAGCAATGTGGAATGTGATGAGGTTATATGGAGTTGGTGGAAGGTTGTTGCAAGCAGTGAAAAGTTTCTACAAAGGTAGTAAAGCATGTGTTAGAATAGGAAATGAAGTGAGTGATTGGTTTCCGGTGAGAGTGGGGCTGAGACAGGGATGTGTGATGTCGCCGTGGTTGTTTAACTTGTATGTTGATGGAGTGGGGAGAGAGGTAAATGCTCGAGTGATTGGACGAGGATTAAAACTGGTAGGCGAGAATGACCATGAATGGGAGGTAAATCAGTTGTTGTTTGCGGATGATACTGTACTGGTAGCAGACACAGAAGAGAAGCTTGACCGACTAGTGACAGAATTTGGAAGGGTGTGTGAGAGAAGGAAGTTGAGAGTTAATGTGGGTAAGAGTAAGGTTATGAGATGTACGAGGAGGGAAGATGGTGCAAGGTTGAAAGTCATGTTGAATGGAGAGTTACTCGAGGAGGTGGATCAGTTTAAGTACTTGGGGTCTGTTGTTGCAGCAAATGGTGGAGTGGAAGCATATGTACGTCAGAGAGTGAATGAAGGTTGCAAAGTGTTGGGGGCAGTTACGGGAGTAGTAAAAAATAGAGGGTTGGGCATGAATGTAAAGAGAGTTCTATATGAGAAAGTGATTGTACCAACTGTGATGTATGGATCGGAGTTGTGGGGAATGAAAGTGATGGAGAGACAGAAATTGAATGTGTTTGAGATGAAGTGTCTAAGGAGTATGGCTGGTGTATCTCGAGTAGATAGGGTTAGGAACGAAGTGGTGAGGGAGAGAACGGGTGTAAGAAATGAATTAGCGGCTAGAGTGGATATGAATGTGTTGAGGTGGTTTGGCCATGTTGAGAGAATGGAAAATGGCTGTCTGCTAAAGAAGGTGATGAATGCAAGAGTTGATGGGAGAAGTACAAGAGGAAGGCCAAGGTTTGGGTTGATGGATGGTGTGAAGAGAGCTCTGGGTGATAGTAGGATAGATGTGAGAGAGGCAAGAGAGCATGCTAGAAATAGGAATGAATGGCGAGCGATTGTGACGCAGTTCCGGTAGGCCCTGCTGCTTCCTCCGTTGCCTTAGATGACCGCGGAGGTAGCAGTAGTAGAGGATTCAGCATTATGAAGCTTCATCTGTGGTGGATAATGTGGGAGGTTGCGCTGTGGCACCTTAGCAGTACCAGCTGAACTCGGCTGAGTCCCTGGTTAGGCTGGAGGAATGTAGAGAGTAGTCCCCTTTATTGTTTTGTTTCATTTGTCGATGTTGGCTACCCCCCAAAATTGGGGGAAGTGCCTTTGGTATATATATATATATATATATATATATATATATATATATAGATATATATATATATATATATATATATATATATATATATTATGATTAGCGAATTACGTAAGTTCCCGAGCTCCAAAATCCGCCTGCTTTATATTACATAATCTGATATACATGAGAAATACCTTCGAGCTCTGAGAATATAACGCATCTCCCAGACAATAATATATATGCACACTGGATATCTAAAAGGTTTCTTTACATTACACTCAAAACAAAACTGGCTTATTACTTTACTTTTAACAGGAACTATTCCTAAATCAACATCTTACTTCAGTTCTTAGTCTAGGGATACGAGCAAAGCACTAAGAAAAGTATTGGTGATCAAAATAATGCAAACTTTACAAAAATAAATGTATTCCATACAAATTAACAATTCAAAATTAACACCAAAATTAAATCACTAGAAATATTAAAGCTGAACTAAACCTTAGACTAAGCCATAAAGAAAAACACTATATATATATATATATATATATATATATATATATATATATATATATATATATATATATATATACAATCATTTGTTTCAATAGAAATTTATTTATAAAAATATTTAATTTTGACAATTAATGAAAAAAATTGACACTTTAACACTATAAAAAATAAATCAAATTCACACTTACATATTTTTTTATCGGCGCCCACTCGTGTCCGAGTATTGGGTTCTGTCGTTAGCCATCAGCCTCCTATCTGTGGGGTGGGTGCTTATGTCTGATGTGGCTGTTAAGTCCTAGTCTGTGGTGGAAGAGTCGCGGACATTGTTCACAAGGGAGGGTAGGTGATGGGCGGGGCTGTTCTAATCGCTCTCTCCTTCTTCTCCTCCTAGCCTCCTCATTTTGTCTCCTCCTCTCCTCGAAGTCCACGGTGCCATGGTGTACTGTACTCCTCCAGGTTTTCCTGTCCCTGGCTGTTTCTTCCCATGAGGAAGGAGCGAATTGGTCTGTTAGACCAATTCGTCCAAAGACATTTAGTCTAAAACTGATTCGTCCAATAGACCTGTTGGTCTAATATCGATTAGGCCTAGTCTAAAACTGATGTAAAGGTAAAGATAAAACACGAAAACTTAAATGAGAAATTTGCACTTACACAAGTATTTTATAACACACACACACACACACACACACACACACACACATATATATATATATATATATATATATATATATATATATATATATATATATATGTATATTTAAAATACAAAATTAAATAGAAACTTAACATGATAAGCAGTGCTTACAGTCAAAATGACGAAACTTTTGCTTAATTAAATGTAAATACAAGTACTTTATTACATAAAGATATGTATTAAAAGACCAAAAGAAAATAAGAATAAAAATTACGTGAGATTCTCTCTTCACGTTCAATATTTTTTTGGCTTTAGTTTAACGTTAGACTCTCCCTCCGAATAATGCATTCAATCTGCTCTTCTACATTCTTTTGCTCCTTTTGCAGTTCGCTGATTAGTTTGATGCCATGATTCGACTTTATTTTGTATTCTTGGAATACCAAGTTTTATTTTAACCATAAAGAAGGTGGAAAAAGGAAAGAATTCATCAGTGCTATATAAAGTATTTAAACCAGATTAAATTATGTTTCTAGTGATGCTTTGTCCATAATGAAGAAAAAAAAGCAACCCTTGTCAGCTGCTCCAGGCAATTCGAATTTTATTGCATT
>NC_090737.1:74763914-74768914 GCF_036898095.1 Palaemon carinicauda
GAAATGAGTAATTAAAGGATAAACCTATGTTTTAAGCAAAGATTTATTTGTTAGTCAGTGTAACAAGGGCCTTTAACTGTAGCTGAATAAACCTATCGATTAATTTACAGTTAGGTGTGTAACAAGTCTTTTAGTCTTACTGTAGGGGAATTTACTTCCGTGGAATATGTCGATGTGAATTTTACCTACTGTGAAATTTACCAAGTGGAATTATAAAAATCTTGGTGGAATTTACCAGTCACCATGCAGATGATGCTACTCTCTTTGCATAAATTCCATTTACTAAATGTAGATGAGGGGTTTCAGAATCCCTTTATAGAGATCTAGCTAAAATTAGTGCATAGTGCAATTTATTGGTCATGAAGTTGAATCCTAACCCAAACTCAAAGTATGATTGTAAGTTTAGGTCTGATTCTCGACAGCAAGTTTACTTTTGAGAAACTCATAAGGTCTGTGTTCTTTAACTGCACAAAAAAAATGACTTATTGAGAAAGTCTTGTAAAATTTTCGGTGATCAATCTGTTCTGAAGAAGTGTTTTAATTCTTTCATTCTACCTTGTTTCGAGTATTGTTCTCCTGTCTGGTCTTCAGCTGTTGATTCTCATCTTTATTTGATGGACAGCAACTTCCGGTCTATTAAGATTCCTATTCCTGATCTAGATATTAATCTCTGGCACCGTCGTTCAATTGGTTCGTTATGCAGGTTGCGTAAGATTTTTCATAATTCTGATCATCCTTTATTTTCGCATGCTCCCGGACAGTACCATCCCGTTCGTAATACTAGGCATACAGTTAATTCTAATAGTCATGCCTCCTCTATCATGCAGCTCAATACTACACATTATTCAAGAAGTTTTACTCCAGCTGTGACCAAGTTGTGAAACGATCTGCCTAATCGCGTAGTTGAATCGGTAGAACTTCAAAAGTTCAAAGTTGCAGCAAATGTTTTCATGTTGAAGAGGCTGACATAAGTCTTTTTTATAGTTTATATATATAAAAGATCTTTTCTTAAAATATTTGATTTTAATTGTTCATTACTTCTCATACAGTTTATTTATTTCCTTATTTCCCTAACTTATTGGGCTATTTTTCTCTGAAGGATCCCTTGGGCTTATAGCATCCTGCTTTTCCAACCTATGGTTTTAGCTTAGCTAGTAATAATGATAATAATATATGTGTGAGTTTATATAGATATATACACAGACATACATATTTATATATACCCATTTATCTGTGTGTATGGGCATGTGTTTAAATCATATTATATATATTGACATCTACTGCATTTGTCTCCTTTTTTGTATGTATAATCGCAAAAATGTAATATATTGCTGTTTGATAAGATTTTTACTTCGGTACATTCTAAACCATTACTGATTCTACCAATGAGAGAGAGAGAGAGAGAGAGAGAGAGAGAGAGAGAGAGAGAGAGAGAGAGAGAGAGAGAGAGAGAGAGAGCCTTACCTTATTGCCTTATTGCCTTATTTTTTGTTTGGGTTCCCCCAGGTCCCTCAGTGTGAGGCACCTCGTATATCCACCAGAGAGTTGCTAATACATCTTCCAGTGTATTTTGCATCTTCCAGTCTTGGATGGTCTGGGATGCATCTTAGGTATTTATCGAGCTTATTTTTAAACGCATCTACGCTCACTCCTGATATGTTTCTTAGATGAGCTGGCAGCACATTAAATAGTCGCTGCATTATCGATGCTGGTGCGTTGTGGATTAATGTCCTGTGCGCCTTTCTCAGTTTACCTGGAATGCTTTTTGGCACTATTAATCTACCTCGGCTTGCTCTTTCTGATACTTTAAGCTCCATGATGTTTTCAGCAATTCCTTCTATTTGCTTCCATGCTTGTATTATCATGTAGCGTTCTCTTCTCCTTTCTAGACTGTATAGTTTTAAAAATTGCAGTCTTTCCCAGTAATCAAGGTCCTTAACTTCTTCTATTCTAGCAGTATAGGACCTTTGTACACTCTCTATTTGCGCAATATCCTTTTGGTAGTGTGGGTACCATATCACATTGCAGTACTCGAGTGTACTACGCACATAAGTTTTGTAAAGCATAATCATGTGTTCAGCTTTTCTTGTTTTAAAGTGTCTGAATAACATTCCCATTTTTGCTTTACATTTAGCCAACAGTGTTGCTATTTGGTCGTTGCATAACATATTCCTATTTAAAATTACACCAAGGTCTTTAATTGCTTCCTTGTTTGTGATTGTCTCATTATTAGGTCCCTTGTATGCATACACCATTCCTTCTCTGTTTCCATAATTTATTGATTCAAATTTATCGGAGTTAAATACCATCCTATTTATCTCCGCCCATTCATATATTTTGTTTAGATCTCTTTGTAGTGAGTTCCTATCTTCATCACAAGTAATTTCTCTACTTATTCTTGTGTCATCGGCGAAACTTCTCACTACGGAGTTTTCAACATCACAGTCTATGTCTGAGATCATAATAACAAATAGCAGTGCAGCTAATACCGTACCTTGGGGCACACCAGATATTACCTGGGCTTCATCTGATTTCTCGTCATTTGCAACCACTATCTGTTTTCTGTTTTGCAGGAATTCTTTTACCCATTTTCCTATCTTTCCCACAATATTATGCTTTCTCATTTTTTTTCTCCAATATGTTATGGTCTACCTTGTCAAAGGCTTTTGCAAAATCTAGATAGATCACATCTGTGTCTTTTTCATATATCATATTATTGTATATGTTTTCATAGTGAGCTATCAGTTGGGTCTGTGTACTTTTTCCAGGTACGAAACCGTGTTGACCCATATTAAACAAATTATTTTTGACCAAATGGTTCATTATTTTCTTTTTTATTACCCTCTCATACACTTTCATAATATGTGATGTTAGACTAACAGGTCTATAATTGCTTGCCTCTAGTCTTGATCCACTTTTGAAGATAGGGGTTATATAAGCTAATTTATGTTTAACATATATCTCGCTCATATCTATACTCTGTCTTAGCAGTATTGCAAGTGGCTTCGCGATAGTGTTTGCAGTTTTTTTTAACAAAATCGCTGGAACTCCATCTGGTCCGGCTGCCGATCCATTTTTAATTTCGTTTATAGCCGTGACAATATCTGCTTCATTAATATCTATATCCGTTAGATATTCAACATTTTCTTCTCTCATTTCTGTTTCATTATTCTCATTCGCAATTCTTGGCGTGAACTCACTCTTATATTTTTCTGCTAATATGTTGCATATTTCCTTTTTTTCATTCGTTAGCCGTCCTTCAATTCTTAGAGGGCCTATTTCTATTCTCCTTTTATTCATCTTTTTTGCATAGGAGTAAAGTACTTTGGGGTTTCTTTTTATATTTTGAAGTGTCCTTTCTTCTAAGTCCCTTTTTTCATTTTCTTTCGACTGTATAATCTTTTGTTCTGCATTTTCTATCTTACATTTTATTTCCCTCATTTTCCACACATTTTTTTCTTTTGCAAGATTTTTCTTCCACTTTTTAATTTTCTGAAATAAGATCCTTCTGTCTCTTGGTATGCACGTCTTTTGTTTATTATTTTTTTTCGGTACATATTTTTCAACAATTTTCTCCAGTATTTTGTACAGTATATCCGTATTTACCTGTATATTATCACTTATAAATACATTTTTCCATTCTTTATCCAGTTCTTCATTTATTTCTGACCATTTTATATTCTTACTGTAAAAGTTATATTTTCCATATCCTTCCCAAAGTTTTGTGTTTTTATTAATTCTGTGATCACTTGCTTTGGAATGAACTATCAATTCTATGACATTGTGGTCTGAAATTCCCGTGTTATACACTATTATTTCTTTAACATAATTCACCTCATTCACAAATACTAGATCTAGGACATTTTCCTTTCTTGTTGGAATGTGGTTTATTTGTTGCATATTATGTTCTAATAGCATATCTTGAAGCTTTTCAAATTGCCTCTTATCTTCTGCGCTACTATTACTATCTTTTTTATATGTATACATACAACCACTTTCTTCTATCCGTTCTTTCCAATCCACGAAAGGAAAGTTAAAATCTCCGGATAGGAGTATATTCCAGTCTTTATGGTTTCTACATATACCATCTATTTTTTCTATTATTATGTCAAACTCCTTAGTGTTTGGGGGTCTGTATACTACAATATTCATTAGTTTTTCAAATTCAAATTCTACCGCAATCAATTCACATTCTGTGTTGCTGTATTTTTCACATATTTTTCCTTGATTTATGTCTCTTCCATATATTGCGGTTCCCCCTTGATTCCTATTTTTTCTGTCTGATCTATAAGTTTGGAAACCCTTTATCTGGTCATCACTGCCAGTCTCTTGGGAATACCATGTTTCACTTATATTTAATATATCTATTTTTTCAATTTGGGTTAGTTCTTCTAAGAACTCTATTTTCCTTTTAGAGTTACTCGTGACTAAACCCTGTGCATTCATTACTATTATGGTTTGTGTTTCATCCCCATTATTTAATATTGGTAATAATATGGATTCTCCCATGCTTCCTTCCTGTTCTGATATGATGTTCTTTTCTTCATTTCCCGGAATTCTGCCATTAAAAAATCCAACTTTTCTATTATATTTGCTCTTTCGCCTTCATATTTATTTGTGTGTGTATACCTGCAACTGTCCCCATATCTGCACCAACCCCTGGCATTATAGATGCATTCTTTGTAGTTGGGTTCTACATGTGCCGGTTTAGGTTGAAAGGTTGGGGCTCTTGGTTCAAAGCGCGGTATATACACGGCCTGCTTTTTTGTTTCTTTTTTTGTTTCTTTTTTGCTTTCATTTTTCTTTTCAGTTTGCTGAGTTTTCTTACTTTCATTCATGGTTGCAGGATGCATATATCGACATTTTTTGTTGTAAATGCATCCTTTTCCTTCTTTTAGGTTTTTGCATATTTTTGGATGGAGATCTCTGCATTCGTCTCCATATCCGTCTAAATACGCACATTTACCATATATTTCATAATTATGGCATATCTTTGGATG
>NC_090737.1:74773914-74786414 GCF_036898095.1 Palaemon carinicauda
TACGAGATGATTCCTTCCTCTAGTGGCCTAGCAGACTGTCCTGTGTTGTTTTTCTCGGGCTGGAGAATGAGTTTTCTCTGTTGCCCGGCGAAATAACTTCACCTAATTTTGTTCTGGTTGGGAGGA
The DNA here is from genome assembly GCF_036898095.1 of Palaemon carinicauda. NCBI lineage: Eukaryota > Metazoa > Arthropoda > Malacostraca > Decapoda > Palaemonidae > Palaemon > Palaemon carinicauda. Next base: position 74,774,041 of record NC_090737.1, read on the forward strand.
GGATAGCAAGTATTGCCAGTCTTCCTCCCTAATAGACAACTCTAGGTTAGGATGAGTTCCCCTAACTGCTGAGTGTGTCTCTTGCTAGAACGAAGTTTATAGGACCCTTATCCCTTCCCCACCTCTTTTTCTTTTATTATCTTTTGGCCGCAGTCCTACTTCCGTACCTTATGTAGGTTAGGATGGAGGACCGGCTCAGCTCTCTGCCGGCTGGCAATTACGTGTCGGCCGGCAGAGACCCCTTGTTCTTTGCAGAGTGAACCCCAGACCTCCCTTGGTCTCCCTTCCATGTCTGCCGGTAGAGTCCGGCAGGCTATGGATTCTTTGGAAGCCTGAATGCTACATTCTCCCCTTCCATAAGTTCACTCTTTCTGGATGGAAGGTCGTATGGCAATGCCGCCTTATAACCTTACATCCATACTGTTTCTCTGATTATTGTGTTGTATCCCTAACCCGGCTGCCGACTTAACTGCCGACAGCCGGGCAGGTGGAGGTTCTCTGGTTCTAAGCTACTGCCGGCGGGCATGTGTATTGCTACCTTTGCCTGCCGGCAGTGGAAACACATCCCGAATCTGCTGGCCACTACGATTAGCGGCCGGCAGCTGGGTATTAGTGTTTTCAGCTGTCGACCAGCAATGATTGCCGGCCGGCACACATTTGCGAACCAGTGGGCTGCCGCCTATTAGTTAAAGGTAGTATATCTTTGAACTATACAGGGGTAGATGACGGCCGGCTCAACAGCATGCGATGTACAGTAGTTACTATATTTGTAGTGTAGTACACACTGCATTAGTAAAACTACAGTACAGAGTTTGTGATGACGCTAAAGTTCTTCAACATACTTAATGTTATCTTGTACAGCCTTTTGTTGAGACCGCACAATATATAGAAAGTGAGTTCTTTCTGTATTCTTTCTATCCCGTATATTAAAACTTTATTTCAAGGTGTGAACTACACCTTAAATTTCCGTTTAGGAAATTACATAAGGTATTCTAGAATAGAATTAACCTTAGTTTTAATATCTTGGGAGGTTACAGCAATTGACTGGACAGGAAATACAAGTATGTGTCTTTCCTTCTTTTTTTCATAGCTTTTCTATATAAGCTACATGTTTCAATATAAGTGAAAAGCCTTCACTAGATACTCATGGATTTTTCTTCTCTTTACAGGAGGACCATCCGAAGTGCGGAAGTGTGTTCTGTAATGTCCGCAGTAAGAACTTCTGTGGACATCAACTTTGCAGGAGGAACGCAGCATGCGCAGCCTTCAGAGGTGATCTCCGGTATTGGGACCCTCAGGTTTGTACAGTATGTTCTAACCTGATTACCGAGGCTTTTGACGACCCTAAGTCGACGGAGTCAAGGGATGCTGCCAGGGAAAAGTTACGAACCTGGGTGAGGGGTTTTCAGAAAAACACCTCAGGCCCCTACCTTCCAAATGAGAAGATGAGTGCCTACCTTTTCCCTAAAGCATCAGCTGATGCAATCATCCCCCAGCCTCAGGTGGAGATACCAACTGGCCAGAATCCGGTAGATTCTAAAGTCTCGGTTGCCCTTCGAGACATCCAATTGGATGATAAGATGTCAGAGGTGTCGGATTCTACTGAGAAGGACCTTCTAGGAGAAGATCATGAGGAGGAGCTGTTCCAGGCTCCTCAAGTAGAAGAGGAAGAAATTGACGAGGTGTCGGTTACATCGGTTCCGGACCCAGAACCTGTTCCCTCTACATCGTCTGCTATCCCAGATGAACTGGGAAGGACTCTTTCTTCTATTGTTGAGATGATCCAACAAATTCAAAGGAAGTATGATGAGAAGGAAGCTGCAATGAAACTGGAGATATGCAGACTTGCAGCATCACGTGGGCCCCAGAAGCGGCTCAGTGTGTCCTTTGTGCTCGGATACCAATCCTTGGAGGTATGCCGAACACATGCCAATGACAACCGGGAAGATTGTGATTTCAGAAAAGTTGGGAGCAATTCCCCTGGAAGAGGTGGAATTTTGGCCCAACAAAGATTCTTATCCGGACTGCTATGTCCGTCTTAGGAAGGAGCCAGCCTCAAAGGAGGAGACGGAGCCGAAGGAGGTCATAGTTTTTTACCATAGTAAAGCTCAGGCGTTATTAGCGAGCTCGATGAAAGAGAGGGGCTTCACTAACTCTAAGGTGCCAGCCTTGAGTAAGAAGCTTCCCTCCTTTGTGGCCTCTCCTACCAGAGCCTTTCCCTTCATGGAAAAGGGATATAAGGCAGCCTTAAAGGCGGTGGAGGCAGGGAAACCATGCCCCTCCTTGGAGAGAGTGCAAGCCGTTATCTCTGACCTTGCCCTTGGACCAAGAAGACTGGAAGGACGTACACCTTACCTTCTCAGTCGGGAAGCTGGAAGCTGATATTGCTGAACGTCAGTTTGGTGAGGAACTTCAAAAACTGTCGGAGGTTCTCTTGCGTAGAGAGCAGGAGACAAAGGAAAGACTTGCAGCATTGATGTCGTTGCAAACGACATTAGAAACGATGGCAAGTGACCCCAAGAACCAGGACATGTTCATGGTAGTGGCCAAAACCCATCTGGCCACAGTTTCGAAGGATCTCTATAGCTTTATTAAAGCTAGGAGAGCCTGTAGAGAGTTCGTGTTCGCCTCTGCTGCGGTGAGGCACGAACCGAAGAAACTGATCTCCTCTCGTATCTGGGGTAAAGACTTCTCTCCCAATGAAGTGGTTAAAGAGGTAGTAGACAAGGCCACCACAGAGAATAGGAACCTTTTCAAAAAGTGGGGCTTAGATCTTAAGAGAAAGTCTTCTCCGGCTGAGGGTCCCCAACCCAAGAAGAAGACAAAAAGGCCTAGGCCATCCTCTTGGCCGGCCAAACCCTACCGACAGCAACAACAACAACAACTTTCTATGACCGCGGTGCCTCAGATAGTGGCACAACCTCCAACCACGTACCAGCTGGTACCTCAACAAGTGGCGACACAGTCGCCAGTTTTTAACCCAGCCCTCGAAAGGCAGACTTCTTCCTTTCGTTCGAAAGCTAGAGGAACAGCCAGAGGTTCTTCTAGACGCCCTTCAAGAGGAAGGGGATACAGGGGAGGAAGCGGTCAAGGAGGCAAGGCCTCAGGTCCACAACAGCAGAAGTGAAATACTTCCAGTAGGAGGGAGACTACAGCTATTTAGGGATCGCTGGACCTTTGATCCCTGGGCCCACAGCCTAATAAAGAATGGACTAGGTTGGAGCTGGAGCAGTCCTCCACCTCAATTTCCTCAATTCTCCCAACACTCAACCCCTGTTCTGGAAGAATATGTCCGAGAACTCTTAGACAAAAGAGTAATCCAGAAAGTTAAGTCCATAAAATTCCAAGGAAGGCTGTTTTGAGTTCCAAAGAAGGACTCAAAAAAACTCAGAGTCATTCTAGACGTGTCGCCACTCAACAAGTTCATAGTGAACTACAAGTTCAGAATGCTCACGCTTCAACACATAAGGACCCTACTGCCCAGAAGGGCATATACTGGAGTCTATACTCTTGTCTGACGCTTATTGGCACATTCCAATTAATCGTCACCTCTCCTCCTACTTAGGCTTCAAGTTACATAGAAAACTTTACGCCTTCAGAGCCATGCCTTTCAGGCTAAACATAGCCCCAAGGATTTTCACGAAGCTCGCGAACGCAGCCGTCCATCAATTACGCCTAAAGGGGGTCCAAGTAGTAGCCTACTTGGACGACTGGCTGGTGTGGGCAGCATCCAGGACAGAATGCATGCAAGCTTCCAAGATAATGATCCAGTTCCTGGAACATCTGGGATTCAAGATCAACATAAAAAAGTCTCGACTTTCTCCAGCTCAAAAATTTCAGTGGTTGGGAATCCACTGGAATTTGGAGTCACATCGACTTTCCATCCCTGGTAAGAAGAGGAAAGAAATAGCAGGATCTGTCAAGAGACTATTGAAATCCAAACGGATATCAAGACGCGAACAGGAGAGAGTGCTGGGCTCTCTACAGTTTGCTTCGATAACAGATCCAGTGCTAAGAGCACAGCTAAAAAATGCAACAGGAGTCTGGAGAAAATACGCATCAAACGCGCGAAGAGATATAATAAGACCACTACCGACTCGACTGCGAACGCTTCTCAAGCCGAGATCCAATGCCAAGCAATTGAAGAAATCAATACTTCTTCAATCTCCTCCCCCGTCAGTAACTATCCACACAGACACCTCAAAGGAAGGCTGGGGAGGTCACTTTCATCAGATGAGAGTCCAAGGAGCTTGGTCCAATCTTTTCAAGTTATTTCACATCAACTTTCTAGAAGCCATGGCACTACTTCTGACAGTAAAGAAAGTTTCTCCTCGCCACTCGACCCACATAAGACTGGTTCTAGACAGCGAGGTGATAGTGAGATGCCTGAATAGACAAGGATCGAGGTCACCTCAAATCAACCAAGTGATGTTGGCCATATTCCGTTTGGCAGAAAGGAAGAAATGGCACCTGTCAGCAGTTCACATTCAAGGGTTTAGCAATGTGACAGCGGACGCTCTATCCAGGTTTACACCTATAGAGTCAGAATGGTCCCTTGATGCAGGATCGTTCTCCTTCATTTCGAGTCAAGTCCCGGAGCTGCAGATAGATCTCTTTGTGACGAAAGACAACAAGAAAATAGATCGTTACGTGTCCCCATACGAGGATCCGCTAGCGGAGGCAGTGGACGCTATGTCCCTGGACTGGAACAGATGGTCCAGTATTTATCTGCTCCCTCCGCACAACCTCCTTTTGAAGGTCCTTGATAAGCTGAGATCCTTCAAAGGGAAAGCAGCAATAGTGGCCCACAAGTGGCCAAATAGCGTGTGGTTCCCTCTGGCATTGGAACTACGACTAAAATTCGTACCGCTACCGGATCCATTCCTGTCTCAGCGAGTACAGAAGTCGACTGTCTTCGCTTCATCACAGAAAACACGGAACCTACATCTCATGTTTTTCTCTCCTTAACGATGGGAAAAAGATTCGGTGTTAAAAGTCAGTTTAGACTTTTGGAGGAAACCAGAAGACATTATGAGGCTTCAGGGAAAAAACAGATATCCTTTATCAAGGCGGAGAAACCAAAAGAAATCTCGACAGATTCCTATTTATCATTCTTCATTCACCTTCATGAGCAAGGTTTAGCAGCCAACACAATTCAATTGTTCAAGTCTGCCTTGACAAGACAGATACCATATGCCTTACAGGTCGACCTTTCTAACAACGTTCTTAATGAACTACAAAGGCCCATGCTAGGCTTAGCCCTTCAGTGCCTCCAAAGACCCTTTGAATGGTCAGTAGATTCTTCATTGTGTATAAATAATGATCAATGAGGAATGCGCTTAGAAGGTCTTGAATTTAAAGTCATATTTCTGCTTGTACTGGCTTTGGGGGCCAGAGTTAGTGAAATAGTGGCTCTCTCCAGAGAGAAAGGCCACGTCCAGTTCTTGAAGGGAGAACTGAATCTATTTCCAGACCCAACGTTTCTTACCAAGAACAAGCTATCCACCAACAGGTGGGGTCCCTAGAGAATCTGCCCTCTTAAGGAAGATGCATCTCTATGTCCAGTAGAGTGCCTAAAGGTCTATCTTCATAGAAATTCAAACTTTATGGGAGGACAGCTGTTTAGAAGAGAAACTCTGTGTTCAAAGTTATCTATAACTAAGGGCGAAAATCACCCGTGTTATTTGCAGAACGGATCCAGACAGTACACCCGTTAGTCATGATCCGAGGAAAGTTGCCTCTTCCATAAAATTTCTTTAATTATATGGACTTTGAACATCCTTGTTCGTACACCGGCTGGTAGTCATCCAAGGTGTTCTGTATGCACTATGCGAAGCAAGTGGAGAAACTTAAGAGGTCTCTGGTAGCAGCAGGTAGAATTCTTTAACCTTCTGTTTTAAATCTGCGAGGAACAGCGTAATTAATTTGGGACGCTTAATTAAGAGGGTGCGTGTGTAATCACTCTATGTTACTACACACAGCGATGGGCCACGAAAGTGTCCTTACGAACTGTTCCATTGACTTTAGTGAACTATAGCATAATACGGACACTTGTGCCAAGTGTTTCTTATGCTAGTGTAAATAAACAGTATACGGAATGTATCATTATTATTAATAATTCAATTGAAGTGGCAAATCTGTTTCCTGGTAGACGAAACAATTTTTTCTGTTGACTGTTTTCTTTATGCTTTAACGCATATCATTCACTTTTTATAAATTTTATAAAGGTTCATCTGATATGTACGTTTATTAAATTTTAATAAACTAGTTCATAGTGAACCCTGCGTTTTATTCGCCCACACTCATTTTATTAGAAATGTACTGAGCATCAAGATATTTTTTATCATGGTATGTCTTTTAAAGATTGTTCCCTGATTCAAGCAAAAGTCCACTCACATTAACCCTTCCTTAGGAAGGGTTGATGTGGTACCCTAACGGGATAGTGGCAGAGATGCAAAATCGGTTCCTATGCGGATACAACCATTATCCAATAGTTAATAAGAGTAGTCACATTGGGGAAGGTGTCACAAATTCATTCTGACATTGGTGACTCTTATACAAACTTTGCTTTATAATGTATAGGGCGAGACCACTATACAAGTTGTCATTTTGTCATCCATAAGTTATTATGTACTCCTCGAGACTTTTTCCAGAGTCTAGTATGACTCTTCCCTGTAGGGGGCAGGAAGCACTAACATAGTTCATGCTTAGATGAAATGATGCATGACGGTATTGTCATAGGTGTCTAGGTTTAGATGGACCAGGAAAATACTTTCTTGAGAGTACGGCACCGATTGAGAATCCACAGATACAGTAATGCTCTGGTAAACTTCCATCAGGACGACATGGCCTGAGCCCAAAAAACGGATTTTGAGCGAAGCGAAAAATCTATTTTTGGGTGAGGTAGCCATGTCGTCCTGATGGACCCGCCCTTCCTTTTATTGTAAAAGGGCTTATTGACCCCTCCCTATAATACAGTATCTGTAGCACCTCGTATATCGCTACAAGGAATAAAGAGGGCGCTACCGCCTTCATCAGATACACACTGGAAACGGAATAGGAGAGATGCCTTATGAGCGGCTCTCTTTTCATTCTCGTTTCAGATTCTTGTCACTGTAACCCCTCGAAGCGTTAATACTGTTCGGGGTGAAGATAGCTATGTGACGTGTCAAGAATACGTCCTCTGATATTATGCGATATCCCTGTGAGATTATTTAGGGATATTCGCTCCAGGAGTTAGAATTCTGGATACCTTAAGGTAAAATTCTCTGGGAATATCACTGTAGTCAAATACAGTATACCCTAAGAAGCTACCTATTAGGAACTTCCATCAGGACGACATGGCTACCTCACCCAAAAATAGATTTTTCGCTTCGCTCAAAATCCATTATAAATTATATATTGCTGGTAGTTGTATGTTCTCTATACATTTATAATCTTTTTTCACGATAAAGAAATATCATATGATTACTGTGAACGTTTCAAACGGTTTCCATATGTTTATACATACAGCGTTTCGGTTAATAGAGTCTAAAGTGTTTAAAAACATTCTGATCTTTAGACTAATATACAATTAGTAAAGAAGAGATTCTCTCTCTCTCTCTCTCTCTCTCTCTCTCTCTCTCTCTCTCTCTCTCTCTCTCTCTCTCTCTCTCTCCCCGTCTGTTTCTATATGCCACCATGGTAAGTGTGCTCAGCTCACGAACCTAATTAGAAATCTATGCTCGATTATCAAACCAGACGAGGAGGAACAGATGGTCTTGTTGACCTAAACAGTGACGTAGGAACCTTGTTACTAATTGACAGTTGTGGGGCATAGCTAGGATGGAGAAAAATAGAAAGTAGGAGAGAAAAACCTTAGACGTTGATTGTTCTTCGCCTCGTCAAAATGTATCTAAATCGTCTCTTGTGTGTGTGTGTGTCTGATATATATATATATATATATATATATATATATATATATATATATATATATATATATATATATATATATATATATATATATATATATATATATATATATATATATATATATATATATATATATATATATATATATATATATATATATATATACATATATATATATATATATATATATATATATATATATATGTATATATATATATATATATATATATATATATATATATATATATATATATATATATATATATATATATAGAGAGAGAGAGAGAGAGAGAGAGAGAGAGAGAGAGAGAGAGAGAGAGAGAGAGAGAGAGAGAGAGAGAAAGAGATGCCTGATATTTGGCATTCCATTACTCTGCCTAAATATTTAAGCGAAAATTTTATTTTATTTATCATAAATGGTAATGTGAGTTAAAAGTATATCGTATCTATTTTCATCATTGGGTGTTTCCTTGTGCATATTTAAATGATATACGAATAAATTACTTTGGGAACTGACTTACTCCATGGTTTTCTCAATTGAATCAAATTAATGAAATTGATTTCTAGAATAAACATAATCACTTTTGCGATATCATTATCTTAAATTTAAAAGACTGAATGTGAAGCGATAATGATGTTCACAGCTGTTAACCTCTGCTATGCTTTATTTTTTCTCTGTTTATTTCAATTTCTTTCGCTATACTTTCTCGGATATTTATAGTAGCCTACGATATGATACCTTTCCTTATGGCTTGACAGCACATTCTCCTGATATATTCCTGCCATATCCTTTCCGCCTAAGGCCAATAACAAAGCCGCAATAGGTTTTATGGGATCCTCTACCGATAATGGTGAGATAAATTTGAAAAAGGTTTGAAATATCCTATTCCATGAATATCAAGGACGTATTACAGATACTAGTATCACTACTGCTACTACTACTAATAGTAGTGTTTTTTTTTTTTTATTTGTATTAATGCTGGTACATCAAATGTGATCATAATACAACAACTAATTTAGAATTAGTTGTATTGCGTAATTCAACGTCAGGTGCGGCAATAGTACTGTTGCGAGAGCATAATCAATACGCATATAAGGGCAGTTGTAGTATTATTAGTGATAAATGCCTTGTGTTTTCGTAACTTACAATTCCTTGAGAAAGCAGAAATTGCTCTTATACGGAAAATTAGCTGTGCCTATCAGTGCATCTCGCTCGTATTTTGTAACTCGATCGCTGTACCCACGCAAAATCATTTGTAACATTTTTGTACCTTGGCGGCCCAATCTCTCTCTGCTGCCTGCAAATGACGCCCCTATTTGATTAAGCCTACGGTGGCAACCCTATGATTATTAACTCTACATTCCTCCTTTCAATGACTGCCTCTCTGACCATCCCCTGCGCTCGATCATTAAGCGGATTAAGCAAAAGCTTTGGGCAAATCACCTCGGGCATCCAGACAGCATCCATGGTTAAATGCAGTGGCGCTAACCAAAGCCTGGTTGAGTTGATGAAAGTCCTGTAAATTTAGTGGTGAATTAATATCAATAATGATATTGATTATGACAATGATAAGGAGGCAAAGAATAATGGGTGGCAGCAGGGTTAAGGAATCGGGAGACTTGAGAGATAGCAATTTTTTTTTTTTAAATACATACGTATTACCATACATTACAATACGTATATTATAAAAGCAAAGTGACAGTGGTGTGGGAATCGTAATAATTTCAGGTAGTTAGATGGCTATATGCACTCTTCCTGAGAACAGTATTATATTGCCCTGTATGCTACAGTATGTAGAGTTTTAAATGTTAATCCATTTACATTATATTAAACGGTTTTTAATGCTTTGTTTAGATGTGTAATATGAATACGATCACATTAGAATAATATTAATAACAATATTCATATTATAATACACCAAGTTCAGGAACAACTGAAAGGTGTTCTGAACATTCTGCCTCCCAATAAAGCTCTAGATCAGTTCACGTTTAAGATAGATTTCAAATTGTAACATGGAACTATTTTGAGGAATTGTTACCTTGCCAACGTTTGTAGGATAGCAAAGCTGTCTACCAAAAGTTAGCTATGATAAGAAACTTTTCGACGTAAAGTCAATTTTCTGGGCGATTTACCTTCATCATTTGAATTCGCTTATGGCAATACATCAGGAAATCAGATTTTCCCTTGGGCCTTGCTCCGTCCGTAGGAGTATAGTTCTATATGTGCACTGGAGGCATTTCATATGAGCCTTTATAGTGTTCCCTCGGTCCCTAGCTGCACTTGCTTTATATGCTTTTACTTTGCCTTCATTTTTCATTATTCTCTTCATATCCCTTACCCATTACTTCTAACTTTTACTTCCGAGTGTAACTCTTGAGTTTTCCCTATATTGACTTGGGTGGTGAATGGTGTCACAGGTCCCCAGCGCCGGGCTATATAACCAAAATCCATAAAATCTATCCATCTAGGTCTTGAATATTTGGTAGCGGTGTGGCATAATTTTATATCTGTCTTTTCTTCGTTTCTGTGAACAAGTATAAAATTCCTTTAAAACATAAAAGTATGTCTCGCTAATGTTCCCAAGCTTAAAGATTTGCCTAAAGTTGTGTTGTTCCATACATATTTTCCATTTCTGTACTTTCATCATTAAATCGTGTTAGAATAATTTATTTCTATTCATAAGTCTTTCATCAGTTTCCATGTTTCGCAATATCCATTGCGTGAATAGCATATGAAGGGTACCCAAGTAAAAAAGTCTGTGCCTACACCTCCCCCCCCCCCAAGGAAAAACCGGAATTATCTCTGGAATTTTGCAATTGCATAGTAATTTTCATAGATCATGTATATGATGTAGTTTCTAAGATTTGTTATGGACAGATAATCTACACGTTTAAGTAACTCCGCATCTTGATCATAGAACGCGTATGGGATATAAATATACTGTATGTATCTTTAGCTATATATATATCTATCTATCTATTTATCTATATATATATATATGTATATATATATATATATGTGTGTGTGTGTGTATACATATACATACATGTATATATATATATATATATATATATATATATATATATATATATACACACGATATCAGCATCATCAGCCGTTACTAGTTGACTGCAGGACAAAGGCCTCACACATCCTTCCACACGCGTCTGTTTATGGTCTTTCTATGATCAAGATGTTGGGTTACTTAAACGTGTAGATTATCTGTCCATGAAAAATCTTAGAAATTACATTACTCATCATAGTAATCGTTAGCGTAGTTTAGTTTGGGGTGGCTATAAAGCGGTCCTATCATATTATCTTTTGGTGAGGTACAGAGGATTGAGAAGAAAAGAAAATGATTTATCTAATCGCTGATAAATTTGTAAAATATTTGGATATTGTAACTAAGTAACCATGCAGTCAAATCCAAGTGAATAATATAATTTTGAAATTATTTTTGGAATTATTCAACTGATAGTAAATAATGAAGAGATTTATTAACAGGCTAAACAACATCGATACAAGACCATCGTCTACTAATGCTTATGATGATATAATAATTATATTTTGTTCTTCTAAAACTACTTAATTCAAGTAAGCAGATCATGAAAGGCATTTGCTTGGCATCAAGAAATGACATGAAACTACTCGATAAAAATGTTATTCCTCCAAGTAATTAAAAGTTTACTTGTTTAATGTAATCTTTAAGTAGGAAATGGTTAGAAGAAAACTGGATTATTACTGAATGCAAATTAAAGCTTTATATCCAAAATGCGTAACTCCTTAAAATACCGGTGAATTGAATCTCTCTGCAATGTCCGGGTATGATTAGCTTAATTAGAAGTTTCCCTTTATAATCCAGACTTAATAGAAGATCATTAATGACCTTGTTAGAAAATTCTGGTTTCTTTTTTCCCCGCTTTGTAACTCTATTCAAGTCTCCCTGTTCCTGACTTAATCTGTACATTTAATTATTATTATTTTTTTCGGTTTTTTAATTTAATCTAGTATTGTACAATTGCATTCAGATATTTACATTCTGACTTACTCGGTGTATTTATCCAGTTTTGTCATATATTTTGCACTTTTCTATCCTTAGGAGTCTTTAACTGAATTCATACAAAGTTGGGCTTATGTTATATCTCAAAGACAGTAAGGATGATATCTCTCTCTCTCTCTCTCTCTCTCTCTCTCTCTCTCTCTCTCTCTCTCTCTCTCTCTCTCTCTCTCTCTCTCTCTCTCTCGAGGTCATTAAGGGGATTAGTAGAGCTGAATAATAGTTTTCCAATTATTTTTTAATTGCGGTGCATAGCGTTTTTAAAGTATTCAGGAGGAAATACACTGAATAATTAAAGAATTTTCCTGCACCGTGTAGGAATGAACTGTTGAATATTTTTTTTTGTATTTTTTAACGTCTTCAGTGTTTGTTCATCTCTGTCTCTTAGGTCTTTTTATTCTTGCT
>NC_090737.1:74791414-74806414 GCF_036898095.1 Palaemon carinicauda
TTAAGTAAAGGCTGACATAGCCAGCTTATAAGCTACTTTTCCTCTTTCATCGTTAGAAAGAATCGTCTTGGTCCCTTCCCTTTCCTTCCCTTATTCTAAATAGTCAGTGTATCAACGGACACCCACTGCAGCATTTCTAACATTAGGTATTCTAAGATTAATAATCGATGGATTCGAAGTTTTTTAAGTATAGTCTATTTTTTTGGCGGTGCATATTTGCACTGACTCACAGGGGTGCCCTTTTAGCTCGGAGAGGTTCCTGATACTTGATTGGTCGAAAGTATTTTTGTCCGAACACCTTCATTGTTCTCAAATAATTACCAAGTAATGTGAATCGAAACTTATTTATTAACCTATATTTTTCCATCAGATATATGTTTTGTCAATAAACAATGTGAAAGAATGAATATATTATAAAGTATCGTCATGGCAAGTCTAAATTTAATAACACAATCCACCGAAGTCAACGACAGCAGCTGATTTTCGGATGCACGCTTTGTAATTTTGTAATTTTTCACATATTTTAACATAAATTGGGATAAATTACACTCAGCATAAGTTAAACATGTTATTATAAACTTTCTCTGAATACCAGAATCTACCAAAAACATGGAATTAATAAAACCCGATATTTGTGAAAACTTATGGGGAGGTAAAAGAACAGCCTGCAGCAGCCTAGCGGGAAAACAATCCCTTCTGACTGTCATAGACGCAGTTTTTTTTCCGTAATATAGTTCGGCCTATTCCTTTCAGTTTAAATAGTCTTGCATTGTCTCTCTTCGTAATATTTTGCTTAGTATTTTCCCACATTCCTGTTCCTCACCTAATATCTATCTATTTTCCCCGATATCCCTTCTTTCATATATGGAATATCCGCACTACGATTCCTTATGTTTTGTACCTTACGTCAGTATGTAAATAATAATAACAACATAAATCTTATGCCTATTCTGTAAACCTGTTCAGTAGCTCACATTATATCAAAAGAAATTAAGCATAGTATTTTTTTTATCCACGCCTCTACACTATTTCAATGAGACTAGCATGCGCTTCCCTTCAAGCCAACACTTTCCATAGAGGATAAGAAATAAGGAATCGTAGTGTGGATATTCCATATATGAGAGAAGGGATATCGGGGAAAATAGATAGATATTAGGTGAGGAACTGGAATGTGGGAAAATACTAAGCAAAATATTACGAAGACAGACAATACAAGACTATTTAAACCGAAAGGAATAGGCCGAACTATATTATGAAAAAAAAAAAAAAAAAAAAAAAGTCAGAAGGGATTGTTTTCCCGCCAGGCCGCTGCAGGCTGTTCTTTTACCTCCCCATAAGTTTTCACAAATATGGGATTTTATTAATTCCATGTTTTTGGTAGATTCTGGATTCAAAGAAAGTTTATAATATCATGTTTAACTTAGGCTGATTGCAATTTATCCCTATTTGTGTTAAAATATGTGAAAAATTAAAAAATTACAAAGCGTGCATCCGAAAATAGGCTGCTGTCGTTGACTTCGGCGGATTGTGTCATTAAATTCAGACTTACCATGACGATAATATATAATATATTTATTCTTTCACATAGTTTAATGACAAAACATTTATCTGATGGAGAAATATAAGTTAATAAATAAGTTTCGATTCATATTACTTGGTAATTATTTGGGAACAATGAATGTGTTCGGACAAAAATACTTCCGACCAATCAGGTATCAGGAACCTTTCCGAGCTAAAAGGGCACCCCTGTGAGTCGGTGCAAATATGCACCGCTAAAAAAGTAGACTATAGTTCTCTTTAATAGCTAACCTGTAGAAATCCATATTTGCTAATTTTTCAAGGATTTTCATAATCCCTTCAAATTATTCAGCTTATTATTATTATTATGCTAAAATTAATAAAATTATTATCATTATTATCATTGTTAAAATTATCATAGTTACCTCCCCCAACGAAGTTGGCAGGAGGTTATTTTTTCGGGTCGGTTTATTTTTTTTTCTTTATTTATTTGTCTTCGTGACTGTCGACAATATTACGTCAAAACTACTCTATGGATTTTGACGAAAATTTCACCACAGATAGATCTCAAGTCATGGTCCACCGTATTCAATTTTGGAGATGATCCAGATCCAGATTCTAGATCCAGATTTCCTTATTTTGTCCTTTTTAAAGATAACGTTAAAACAAATTGACGGATTTTGACGGAATTTCCATTACAAATAGATTTTAGACCATGGACGACTCCATTAACCTTTGGCGGAGGTCAGAAAGATCTTATTATTATTATTATTATTATTATTATTATTATTATTATTATTATTATTATGCAAGTTCTTAGCATATATTTCTTTTATCTGTTTTCATATATGAAGTTACTTCAATTACATCAGAAAAATTCTATGTATGTGACGACGATAACCTATGGTAATAAACTTAATTATAATACTTGCTGTTATCCAGCCCATTTCCAGCTGTTCTCTCCCCGGATTCTATATAATCACGGAAAATGAAAGTTCATTGGTCTGTAACTTCCAAGGGTCAATTCTTTCTTATATTATAGTCATTTTTGACGGCATGGGTATGCTATGCAAAAAATATCAGGTTCATATACATTTTCATGTTCAAACCTTGGTATTCCTAATTTTACAAGGACTTCATTCATAGTCAATAATGGACAGAACTCTCTGAGAACAAGCTAATATTTAAATGCAAGTTTCTAAATTAAAAAAAAAAAAAAATCATGTTCGTTAATTGTCATATAAGTAAATACATTTGATGAGATATACATTAGATTAAAAAATGCACTTGATTTAATTTTGTTTAAAATATGACGTAATATATTAAATTTGTATTATATTCATTTTGTATTACGGAATATTTTTTATTTTCTGATTTTCATATATATGCTGTAGTAAATTCATTATCAACCAGGTGGTTTTCATTTTCGGAATAAATTTTAGTTTCCCTAACGTTTACCGTTAGATCGATTGCCAAGGTTTTAGTATTTTCCTCTTCACCTGTCAATTGAAGATAAATTCTTTTTGTGTGCTCTATTCCTGTCTCCTATCCAACGTTTTTCCGTTTTTCTACTTCTATTGCCTCCAGTTTCCGTCAACAGCAGCTTTGCCTTTTGACGTGGGTCGATGCCGTGTTAGTACTGATAAAATTGGACTTTTATTTTTTTGTTTTAGTTCTGCTGCCCGACCCAATTAGTAATGGTGGAAAGGGGATGCCATGGACAGATGATCTCATCAATCACCGTCACTGACGGTTTCTGTTTGTCTGTTACAAACTATGTGTGTTCGTGTGTGTGTGTGTTTGTGTTTGCCCCATGGGTTAGCGACATACTATGACTCCATTAACCTCCATGGTTTTGTCAGAAGCTATCACCCTTGTTGTCTCTACATAGGATCATTTATTTGCAGATATATTGATGCAATTCTCAATATAATATCTTTAATGTAGCCGGGACTGGCACAGCAATATTTCTAGTAAATGTGGGAGCGATTTTCAGTGTGACTTTTTATTGCAATGGTGTTTGGTTCTGTGTTCACAGAAGAGTTGTTTACTAGCATCATGTCAGTGTATACACAGGAAAAAATAATACAATTATAGATACTTTTCAAAACATGGTATGTAAGTTACAACCTACTTGTATAATGAGCAACATTTTTAGAATATTTGCTAAATGTAAACGCAAGGAAGCTGGAAAACAAAACTTTTATAATTAATACATTATGGGATGAACTAAATTTATTAGTGAAACAGCCGTGGTACATTTTTATATTTTACGAGAGAGGAATATAAGACGAAAATTAAATATCCAAAGCGAAAGAGAATATCATGATAAAAAATGATACATTGATAGATATTCTTCTATATATCTAATGAAAAAAACATGATTTTTCCATGTTGATGTATAGTGGAAAACAAGTCTTACACTTTCTTCTCTAATTTCTAGCCAAGGAATGTTGCTATACCTTTAGTAGTCCGATCTGAAACGTTAATCAGTGATTGGTCTGGTTAGCACTGGATCGCTGACCACCAAGACACGAAAATGCCGTTGGCACACAACCCCTTAAAATATATGCCCAGTAACCCCCACCAGTAATAAAGCTGAGAAACATAAAGGCAGGATCTGCAGTGGGAAAGGCATAAAGTTTAATTGATATCAGAAGAGCATAAAAGGATCCCCTTGATTAAGGTGGCCTTAGCAGAATAGGATAGGAAATCTAGTAAGAACACGTATCCCCACCCATTGTGGCTGAGCGTGTGCCAAAGGTGTATGATGGTTGTTTTACTTGGAATGTTCTTTGCCCATACTGCACAAGGCATAAGGTTGAAATCTTAAGACCCGCAACCATTTCCTGTCTTTCACACCATGCAAGGCGACGGGGATGCAATTTTTTTAACATCCTCTAAAACGGAGGCTGATCTGAGGTTTAGTAAGCATATAATTCCACCAAGGGATCTACAATACTCAAGTAGGAGTTCCGCTCTGAGCTACACTATGTCTCCACCCTAAAACAACCTGCACATTCTATGGTAGCCGTGTCATGGCTGTACCGGCCACTGTCACCTTTGTAGCAGTGTGCAGGAAAAAGACGAACCTAAATGAGAAAGAAAGGGCTTACTTCATAACTGAAAGTTGTATTGAAAAGGATGGCCTTGTACATCCATGAAGTGCCGGAGGGCGTCCTGCATAAGGGTAAAGGATGCTCTCAGCTAATGAGCTTTCTGTGCAGGAGCATGCAACAATTATTGTTGTGGAAGTTCTTAATGCACAGGGGTTCATCTGTGATACAGTAGTAATGAAGTTGATTTGGCAGTGACTGTTGTGTCGTTTTTCTTTGGGACCAATCCCTGTTGGGTGTAATGTCGAGTGCATACATATATATATATATATATATATTACATATATATACATACATATATATATATATATATATATATACACACATGAGAGAGAGATATAGAGAGAATGTGTGTGTGAGCGTTCAATATACGATTGTATGTGTGGACGTTGTCATGGGCATTTATTTTACATAAATATACTAAGCTAAACACTCGTGTCCTCTCTCATAAGACTTTTAATAATTACAATCAGGCTTTAATGCCTAAAAAAAAAATAAGATTTCCAACCTTTCAAATTTTTTTTATATTATTTCGGCCGCTGTTTGTTTTATGAGTGGCGTTTTTGAGGTTGTGTAAGTGCCAATCCAGTGAAAGATTCGTTATTACAATATCTTTGCCGTACCGCGTCTATTAGCAATCATAGAAACAATGTTTGTGATTTGGAATAAATTTTTTGCAAAGTTATCTCAAATTGAATTTTGTGGAAAATGGCTGTTTCCTTCTCATTATACCGATTGTGCCTTGGCTTTCAGTTATTCTTCGATGCATTTTTGGGGAAATTATTAATGTTATCCTTGGACAGTATATTTCCTGGATTAAAAGGACGGCAAGTTCTCTCTCTCTCTCTCTCTCTCTCTCTCTCTCTCTCTCTGATACGCAGGGTTTATCTCTTTGATCACCTGAAGGAATGGAAACCTCTGCCTCTCTTCTCTATTGAGGAACAGTTTTTATTCCTTTGATCTGATAATAGGGCATTTACCGCTCTCTCTCTCTCTCTCTCTCTCTCTCTCTCTCTCTCTCTCATCTGAATGATTGAGTACCACTGATGGTTTTAACTTTCTTCATTATTATCTGATTATTCACAGATAATAACTTGATTATTTTAGTTTTTGGTTTGTTTGCTTTTGTAGTATAGTATACCTTAGTATGATAACGACAATAATTCTGTTATGACCATTCTAGTTTCCATATGATAAGCTGAGGTATTGCTCCAATTCTAGAAAAGGGTCCATACACACATATTGACATCACACACAAACACACACGCACTCACACACACATAAAGCCTTTACCATTATTTTTGGGTACCTTGCTGCACTATATATGTTTCATGTTTTATCCTGTTTAAGCCTTTTCATTTTGTCTAAAGCTTCCTATCCTGTTTACTTACAGGTCTTTTTAGTAGAGATTTTGTTTAGCACGTTTATCTTCTATCCTCATTTATCTCGAGTCAAATCCTTGAATAATTACGTGACCCTTGCTCTTAGGCCTTAGCCAAAATCTTTTGAATTGAGTTTTATCTGTGGACGAATCTTCGTGATATTGTTTACTTCTTAAAAGATATTGCATACTTTGAATGCTTGTTAACAGCCTATTAAAATTAAATCATGTCATTACGTTTACACACAGACACAGACACAGACACACACACACATACACACACACACACATATATATATATATACACATATACATATATACGTATATATATATATATATATGTGTGTGTGTGTTTATGTGTGTAAACATGATAACATGTATATATATATATATATATATACACATATTGGATATTTTTTGTCAATAGCAAATGTTAATTTCCATTTTTAGCTATTAGGCTACAAATGGTTTTAAATTTCGAATTCACCTTGCCAATGGCTTACAGATCCAAGGAGAGATTTATTTTGATATATGCTCCCATCTTGGGCAGGATTCGAGCCTTGGCTTCTGAGCCGAAATAAAAGCTGACAGTTAAGAGAGATAAGAATTAATTTCGAATTCAGGTTGAATTTATAATTGAAATCAACCCATTCACACCATGATTGTCATCTGGTAAGAAGAATCACATAGCTATTGCTATAGGAATAAAGAAGCGTCTTAGTTAGAACAAAAGCTCTTATCACTAATATACTCTTCTTTGCCTTAGGAGATCACTGCTTTCACGAGGACCGGAATTTTTCAATACTGTCTTTCTGTCCTAACAGACATGACCTCATTCCAAAGTTTATATATATATATATATATATATATATATAAGAAAGAGATGATATGCTACTAGCCATTTCATAGTTCTGTGTTTCTAAGTTATATCGTTGTTTTCGCTCTGTTTTCCTTCTTTCCTATAAGTATATCTTTTTGTTAGGTCCATTTCATACGTTCATTTTTTAATGCTCACTTTTCATGTGTATTGTGGTTTATCGCTAACACACATGCCTTTAATAGATTCAATGATTAGACCACTCACTTTTGTTAATATCAAATTAACTATGCCACTGGAATAGCATGGAAATCGGTCATTAATAATTATATACGATAAGTGCATCTAATTGGGCCTGAATTCCAAACTTTCTCTGCGAATTGATAGAAAGTTACAGTGGCTATCGAGGCGACTCAGAGACATAGGTTAGAATCTTGACCAGGGTAGATTCACTTATACATAATAATCATATTAATATTACCTCCAAGATGAAATGAATTTGTTGCTTTATATGTATATATATATATATATATATATATATATATTACGCTTATTGACTCAAAGGGACTCGGTTAGATTTCGCCAGTCGTCTCTATCTGGAGCTTTTAATTCAATACTTCTCCATTCATCATTACTTACTCCACGCTTCATAGTTGTCAGCCATGTATGCCTGGGTATTCCATCTCTTTTAGTGCTTTTTTTTCAACGTTTGGTGAGCTAATCTCTCTTGAGGAGTGCGAAGAGCATGCCCAAACTATCTCCATCCACTCCTCACCATGATCCCATTCTCATATGACACTCGAGTAATCTCTCTTATAGTGTCATTTCTAATCCTGCCATGTCCTTATATATATATATATATATATATATATACTGTATATGTGTAAAGAATATGGTGGAAATAAGTACCATGTCGTATTTTCTTATGCTTAAAATTTTTGACAATGAAAAAAGACAAGTATGAAAATTTATATTTTTGCCAATTACACAGCAGATATTATAGCTTTATAGTCTAGTTTTATCATTTTTGAACGTTTCACCCATATATATATATATATATATATATATTTATATATATTTTTTTTAATTTATATATATATATATATGTATATATATATATATATATATTTATTTATAAAATACAAAATATGTCTAGATATGTATAGAAGACCAATCCTTTTATATTAATGATTTTGACTTTATATGAGCCACTGGGGAAGTTGGGTTCAGTAAACAAGTTTATATTGCACGATTTATACTGGAATCTGCGTGTATTTGAAATGTCATGTATAACAGTTTTAATGGCAGTTGGGCCATTTGTAGATATAAGTTTTTTGTTACACTTTAGTAAACAAAACTGAATGTGAACCCATAGATCTGGAGAAAGTTTTTTTATTTTTAGCATGAAAATCGAAACAGGAAAGACACGCAAAGATTTTAGTCACTGTGATTTTAGCAGTGGAATAAATATAACATTTCAACATCATCATAACATCTAAAACATTAGCTCTACACATACAAACGTTCATCATACATGTATACATATATATATATATATATATATATGAATATATCTATATATATACATATACATACATACATATATATATATATATATATATTTGTGTATGTATGTATACACATGCATATATATACATACATATATATATATATATATATATCTATATATATGTACATACATAGACACACACACACACACATATATATATATATATATATATGTACGTACATAGACACACACATATATATATATATATATATAGGCCTATGTGTGTGTGGTATCTCTCTCTCTCTCTCTCTCTCTCTCTCTCTCTCTCTAAATAAGTAAGTTAATAGGTAAGTGATTGATAAATATATTATTAATCAATAAATAAATAAATAGTTTATTATTTTTCAAATAAACACTTCCAAAACCAGAAGTTCTGGTTGTTATTTTTACTCCTCCATAGATGTCTCGTATAATATAAATGTGTAGCTCAAAATATTTTAAGTTATCGAGTAAAAAAAGTTAGTTACTGACATATTTGCATATACAGCGTCCATAATATCAGACACATTTGGGTAATGCTCATATTGGTAGAGCTATTTAACAATTATATACTATTGCTTGATAATTTAAAGATTAACTGAAGTGCTGAGCAAGTATTGTTCTAATAATTTTTTCCCTTCTTTTTTTCAGGTAAGTTTCCCGCGAGAGGCTCTCTGGCTGTGATAAAATCCGAGACCAAGCTAAGTCACTTCTGTCACTATATCTTGCTAAAAGCATCTTCCTAAGAGACGGCAGAAAATGGTAACGTTCATTGATGCTTTTCAAATGTTTCTTACATACAATTATATTACAAAGGGAAAAGTTACCTGTGTTGTTCAGATAGTTATATATATACATATATATATATATATATATATATATACATATATATATATATATATATATATATTATATGAGAATGGGTATTTTCATTTATTTAGCTATTCTTTCTTACTATTTCAGTATTTTTGTCGGAATTTTTAAAGACTTTTTCTTTGTAATGAATTCTGTTGTATTTGAATTTCTAGTGTTTAGTTGGTGATGATACATTTAATTTCATGTAGATTTTCATTTATGTCGTCAATTGATCCTTTAAAGATAACGAGATATATTTGATGTTTACTGTAGGAGAATGTTTTTCAAAATTGGTTTCCCTCCTATTGCATTGACATCGAAATTATAGATTAGTGCGTTGGAACACTAGATATAGTTCCAATTTATTTAATTTATCTTTTTGTTCTCTCCCAGTTGTTTTAATGTAGTTTTTATTCATTGTTCTTTGTAATTGTACGCAATCGATTATTTTTCACGAACGACCATATTGCTTATGAAAATTTGTTTAGCATCTTTGAAAATTGCCTATCTTGTCACTATATATAAAATGAAATCTAGGCAAGATATGAATAAACATATAATAAATTTAAATCACCTAACTCTCCCCACTTTATATATATATATATATATATATATATTTATATATATATGTACATATATATATATGTACATATATATATATATATATATATTTATACATATATATACACACATATATATATATATATATATATACATATGTAAATATATGTATATATATAATTAAAATTGTATGTAAACCCAATACAGAATCTTGCCGCGGTTTCTAAGAAATCATTAATTAATAGTCACTTCTTTCATGAATGGTATTTTAGTTACGTCTTCTCCTTTAATAATTTCAAATATAAATAGTAAATAGCACTAAACGTCTTTTCCTCTTTGTAACGTCTCACATAAATAAACCCTCTAACTAATTAAACCATATTTTTTCAAGACTTATTAGTGAAGTTGAAAAATTTTAAGTGTGTCTTGTGATATTTCCTTTTTTTCTTTTTTTAAGTTTTGAGTGTCCGTGATATGCTTCAGTAGGTTGCTGGTCAATAGAGTAGATGTCTATTGACCATAGATTGTTTAATTGTGTCGGGCGATTATTTGAAAGCTAGATGATGTCTGTAGAGTTTTATCTTCAATTACAATTGATATACTACTTTTCCTGTTGTTCATTAGCACTGAGTAGGAATAGAGGGAAAATTAATATCATATTGAATTTCTTTGTGGACATGTGAATCCCCCTGATATTTTGGTCAAGCTGGTGTAAGGGATCAATATCAGTCAGAAGAGACAAAGACTGTATATATATATATATATATATATGTATGTATGAGTGTATATATATATATATATGTGTGTGTGTATATATATGTATATATACACACACACACATATATATATATAAATATATATATATATATATATATATACATATGCATATATATGTATATATACATACATACATATATATATATATATATATGTGTGTGTATATATATGTATATATATGTATATATATATATATGTGTGTATATATACATATATATATATGTATATATATGTATGTATATATATGTATATATACATATATATATATATGTATATGTATATATATATGTATATATATATATATATATATGTATGTATATATGTATATATACATATACATATATTTATATATTTATATATATACATATATATTTATATTTATGTATATATATATATATATTTATATATATGTATATATATATAAATATATATATATATATATATGTATATATATATATACAGTGTGTATGTGTGTGCGCGTGCTTGTGTGCGTGTGTGTACATATGCGTTTGCGTGAGTGTGCGCCTATACCAGATTTATCCTTAATACCCGTAATTTTATTTTTTATAAACGCAAGTCACAAATACCTTCTTATTATCGAATTCAATCTGCCTCGGAATTTTAGACGCAGGGGAAAATTAATTTTCAGGTAAAATATTCTCGCTGGTAAAGATTTGCACTGTAACTGAATCATAATCCAGGTGACAGTCGGCTGCCATAACCATCAGACAATAAAGTGAAAGAAGAGTTGATTACAACTCTGCTATACATATTCCTGTCGCAATATATAACTGAAGTCGTAGATGGGTAACAATTCTTACTCATTCGTTCTTTGCCTTTTCCTATGGATGGCTTGGTGAGCACTGGTTCTCTTATGTTTCAATGTTTTAGTTTTTCACGATTTTCTGTTATAAAATCAATAATGTTTTAATATGCTTTTACTATTTTGTTTTAAATTATTGTATAAATTTTAAGAATTTTATATTTATATATTTTACAGATTGATAATGAACATTGCAATGTTCGAAACGTCTCCTAAATAAATTATGGCCTTTTTACTGATGTGTTTTGGACCCTGCTGCACACCATATATATATATATATATATATACATATATATATATATATATATATGTATATATATATATATATATATGCTAGTCCATATAAGGATAATTAATAGATTATGTTTATACGTAGAAATGCTCTACACTTTCGTCCGCCACTGATCCTCTTCTTAAAGTGTTTATTATCTTTTCATAATGAACGATCTAAGAAGAGGTCCAGGGGCGGACGAAACTGTAGAGCATTTCTACATATAAACATAATCTTTTATTATTGATTTTTATGTGGGCTACTAAATATCAAGTTGTCTTCGTGCTAAGGAAGATTACATCTGTGGTATATATATGTATATATATATATATATATATATTTATATATATAGATATATACATATATATGTATATATATATATATATATATATGTATGTATATATATATCTATATATACATATATATATATATATATATATATACTGTATATATGGGTGTGTGTATTATTATTATTATTACTATTATTATTATTATTATTATTATTATTATTATTATTATTATTAACATTATTATTAATATTATTATTACTATTATTATTATTACTGACTAAGTTCCACTTCAATATGGAAAAAGAGGATCTTACAAGCAATGGGGTCCAAACGGTGAAAACACCTTGGTGCGGAAAGGAATTAAGTAAATAGATAAACTATAGGTGAGAAGTAATGAATAAAAATATAAAACATCTGAAGATCAGAAACAACGGCAAAATAGATCTGTCATAAATATACTACGAAGAATAACTTATGGGCAAGATTAAAATTCCGAAATTCAACCGATTCAACTGCCAGATTAGGAAGAGCATTCCACAATCTGGTTACATCTGGAATAAACCTTTTAGATTAGTGTATAGCGTTGAGCTGTATGATGGAGAAGGCAAGACTGTTAAAATTAACGCATACCTAGTACTACGTACAGTCTGGGAATATCTGAATGGAAAGGATGGTCAGAATTATGGAAAATCTTATGCATCATGTATAAAAAGACTAACGATTAAAAAATTTCATAGACCGCAAGTTTTTCTCCAGCAAATTAAAATGATTCAATAATTGCAGACCTGACGGGAGAACAATAAACGAGAATGGGACATTAAAAAGAATTTTCAGGATTGATTGATCACCGAAAATCTTGAAAGACTTTTTCTAAAAGCCATATTTTTATGGAGTTGAATAACAGACCGAATATGTTTCTCAAAAGTAAATTTGGAATCAAGAATTAGAACTAAAATTTCAAAGGATTTGTATATAGTTAAATAAACATTATCAATGCAGAGGTCTGATGTTGAGGAGCCACTGTCCTTGACCTATCTATAACCATACTTTAAATTTTGTTAGGGTTCAGCTTCATGGCCCATAATTTGAACCACACGCAAATTTTAGCTAGATCTCTATTAAAGGAAGCATCAACTCCAGATCTACATTTAGGAATTGGAATTGATGCAAAAATAGTAGCATCATCTGCATATACAACGAACTTATTTTCTAGGCCAAAACACATATAATGTGTACAATATATGGTATGAACAATAATGGGCCAAGAACACTACCCTGGGGAACACCAGATATTACATTCCTATATTCACTGTTGTGCCCATGAGCAACTACTCTTTGTAGTTGATTACTTAAAATTTCATTAATGATGCTAAGAAAACACCGACCTACATGTTTGAGAACCAATGGTCTCATAATTAACACGTTCAAAGGTTACTCGAAAATCAAGGCCAATCATACGAACTTTCTGATTACAATAAAGGAATTTTTCTACAGCATTGGTAATTTTAAGAAAAGCTTCACATGTTCCAATGTCTTTGCGAAAGCCAAATTGCCAACTAGGGAACAGATGATTACCTTTAGCAAACCTGTTTAGTCATGTTACCAAAAAGACATTAAAAAACTTTAAATGATAAGGGAGTTATGGAAAATTGGCAATAATCAGCAGTGCCTCAGCTACTACAAATACATTTACCAAATGGAGTAAAATTACTAATTATGCAACAAATTGGAAAAAGAACATCTTATTTCTAACTTGCGAAAAATAAGATACCTTAGGAAGTGAGAAATCAGCGGTCTTTATAAAAGCAAAGGGAAAAATTACCATCTGGGTGTACACCTTTATAAACATCAAATATTATCAAGAATGTTTTAATTTCACAGGACCTAAAAGACATACTAGCTAGTTTAGCCTTAGGAAAACAGGAAAGAGAAAGATCGAATTTTTCATTATCCTGCTTACTGTCAAACACCCCAGCCAAAAGGGTTGTCTTTTTATTCAAACAGTAAGTTTTAGAGCCACCCAGTGTAAGTGAAGCATGAACTGTTGCATTCACACTAAAGAGTGCAGATTTAAGGCTAGTACACCGTTTATGCCCCTTGGTTGTACTAGAAACGAGTTCCTTTATTTTCTTGTATGCATATATATATAATATATGTATATATATATATATATATATACATATATATATATATATATATATATATGTGTGTGTGTGTGTGTGTGTATGTATGTATGTATGTATATATGTATGTGTTTGTGCGTGTCAGAATATCTGTTGCCCGATCAGTGAACAGCTATAGGAATTAGAAAGATGTAAACCTAAAGGAATATGTCTATGGCGCACCTGGCATCGCGTCTCGGTGTTACCCATTGAACAGGGTATGGATGGCGGTGATTTGTACAAGAAGACGAATCTCACTAAGTCTAATGATAAGGTAATCAGTAGTGCTGGGTAAACCCCATTATGACTTTTATTCCACATTTACTACAGGTTAAATAATGAAATGCTGCAATCCGTTGAAAATATGAATGTAATTTATCGAACTTCTGAATCCTCTTTTATGCCGTCAGGTTTTTATTGAAAACGTTTCGTTCGTCATTGCAGAGTATCGAAGTTCCGGTTAATATCCTACATTGGCTTCATATTCTATCTTAATTTCCTGGCCACTAATAAACGTTTTTCTTGCCAATGCGAATTATTTTAGATGATATGGTAAAGTAATTAGGGACTAATAAAAACAAAGAACATCAATGCAATGTCGGTTCAAAATTACTAAAGCCCACCTAAGCAAAAAGACTGGTGCCTTTTCGTCTGCAACTAAAACATAAAATTTGCAGTTGCATATTATTTTTGCCTGAATGTTCTCCAAAGCCTCAAAAGGATTTGCCTTTTAAGGTACCTTGAGTTTTTTTTAACAGAATAGCGTGTTATGTTATTTTGTCCCCTTTTTCTGACTCAACTATGGGAAACTTAATTCTATTACTTGCCTTGATTGCTATTGCAGCAATTCGCTAAATTTGAGCTTTTTTGGTGATAGCGG
>NC_090737.1:74811414-74816414 GCF_036898095.1 Palaemon carinicauda
GGACGTCGGCAGATGTAGACAGACTATGTCGTGCCTTGAAGAGTTTCCTTGGCAAAAGAGAACGACAAGCACCCGTGTTTACCAAAAATCGCACGCCCGTTCCTGCATCCTGTAAAAAGAAAAGATTAGAAACATGGGAGGCCACCGCCACAAGCGATGGCCTACTTACACGTTTTTTGGCCACTGACAATCCTTGGCACATTTCTTCGCGGTTGCCCCGAATCTGAAGTGGTAGTAGCAATACTGCGGCGGATGGGAGGTAGTAAGTGGCTGTAGAAGTCGTTCGTTGGGACGCGAGCGATTGGTGGGTGGTGGGCGGCTTTGTCGCCGCTTCGGCACGTCACGGGGTAGGCGTGTATGTCCTACGGCATTCATGTCAGCTTCGGTTGACGTTGAATAGGCATCCTCGTCGTCAGGGGTGGAGGCGTTGATGGAGGTCTTGAAGTGGCTGTCCATAAGGGCGTCGGCTTTGGTCATCAAGTCCTTTATGGGTAAACTATCGACATTGGGTATGGCAGCGCGTACAGGTTCGGGTAAACGGCGTATCTAAAGGGCACGAAGTAGGTTCACCTCACGAGGAGAGCCGTCTGCGGCAGGTTGAATGCGAGCGATACTGGTCATTTCCCTGAGGGCAAGCGAAGCCCTTTGGTCCCCCAACGGTTGTTGCGAGAGCTGAAAAAGCTTTGCTATACGGGCGGCTGGCGACGGCGAGTACTGCTGCAGAAGGTATGTTTTGAGGGCGTCATACGCTATTGGGGTGTCTCCTTGTTCACAAAGCCAGTCGGATATTTCGGGGAAGGTGTCCTCGGGTATCGCCGCGAGAACATAATCCGCTTTGGTGGTTGAGCGAGTCACGCCCCTGATACGAAACTGGACTTCTGCGCGCTGAAACCAAGCAAACCCCTCTCCGCTGGAAAATGATGAAAATTTGAATGAAGCGGCCGCAGCACCAACTGCCGTAGAGTCCGCCATAGTACTACCAACGATGAAGGGGCAAGGGGGTGGGGGTGGAAGGTGGTGGGAGCGAGTCGACTTCCGGGGTCACCAATGTGACGGGCCGAGAGAAGGTCGTGAACTCAAAGGCAGGATGCAATCAACTGAGTTATAATATTATAGAACACTCTCCTTTATATACAAAACCTCAAGGCAACAGGACATAACATGTTTACAAGACAGACAATGTCACAGAGGAAAACCGGAGACGTGAATTTTCATGTTCGTTTTAGTGCGAGGGAAGAGCGCATATACAAGCATAATATATACAAAAGGAATTATGTACAATTGTGTGACACACGGTTGGTACACCACCATCAAACTCTGCGTTAAAAAAAGCCACCGAAATAACAAGGTAATTTCAACTCTCTTATCATTCTGTTATTATGCTGGGTATTTTTATGCCATTTTCAACGTTGTCGACAAAAACCGTTGAATATACTGGTGCAATTTTAACCCATTATGTGACTTTTTAGGATCTTACGAATATCTGTGTTGTCTCTAAATAAGATTAGATGTTTCCGTCACATTGGTGAACTCTATAGAGTGCCTCAAATACCCAGCCCTCCTCACAGATCACCACTACCATTGACCCCGACCTCTCTGTCCATGCCGCCACAATGACGCTCCTTTCCTTCACCAGCAGAGACGCGTTTATATGATCTCAGCGTGCTGAGGTTCAGTTCTGCATCAAAAGTGTGACTCACTCAATCAGCAAAGAAGACTACATTTTTTATGCTATCCGTGACGACATCTTTCAAGAAATCTCCGATTTGCCCTGTGAGCAATGGGACCTCCCCATACAGCATGATGCCCTCAAATCATACTTCCTGGAGAGGTGCTCACTGTCACTAGCCGCTCGTGCACCCAAGATTCTTCAGCTCTCTCACCAACCGTTGGCGGATCAAAATGCGTCGATGCCTCCCTTAGAAATGATCAGTAATGCTTGCCTTCAGTCTACTGCAGACGATTCTCCTCAGGAAGTGAACATATTTCGGGCAGTTTAGATACAATGCCTACTGGAACCTGAGCGAACTGCATTTTCCAGTGTTGATACCTTACTCGTGAAGGGCCTGCTGGGGAAAGTAAATGCCTTTATGATCAACTACCTCTCCTCTATTAAGAACTCCATCAACATATGTACAAAGCCGACAGAAGCTGAGGTAAATACTTTAGGACATCAACACCACCTCATAACATATATGGGTAGTGACAAAGCTGCACACCACTCATCTATATGGCCCCACAACCGTGTCCCAATCAGCACCCTCAAAAGCCAATGGACGACGCCCCTTGCCGTCCATTGTGCTACTACTACTCAAGATTTGGAACTCCTGCTAAGAAATATGCTACCATATGTCATTGGTAAAAAAAAAAACATGTAATTTGGCAAGAAACTAATCTTTTCTTTTTGCATGATTTATGATCTAATGAGCACTTTCTAATAGATGCTGGTGCCTGTCATTCTCCTCTGCCACGTTCCCTGATGTCCTCCTTGAGACTGTCAATAACTTTGCTATCCCAACCAATGATTACGAAACATTGACATTGTTGTTAAGGGGCGCTCAGTACCAGTGGATTTCATCTTTAATGATGTTACACTGCCTCTCATCAGTGCAGATATCCTCGCCCATTTTCCACCTCCTGGTTGACATCGCACAGCAATGCTTAGTCAACGTCATGTCTTACTCGTCCATACCTTAATCACCTTCTCCCTCTAACCTTGCTTTTCATATTATTGTACCTATGGATGCCTATGACCACCTTCTCACTTTATATCTCGACGTCTTCCGCCCAGCGATATGTCAGATGCCCCCGGTTCCTACCAAGCACGTTAGCTATCACAATATCAAGATGATGGGGACCCTAGTGTTTGCAAGATTCCTACATTTGGCATCAGACTGTTTTGCAGCTGCTAAATGGATATTTGCCAAAATGAAAGCAATAGGCCTTTTTCAAAAGGTCTCAACCCCATGATTTTCACTCCTGTATATTGTCCTAAAGAAGGATGGATTCCTATACCCATGTGGGGAATATAGGCTTCTAATATGCAGACGTAACCAGACCACTATCTGGTCACTACCTACCTTCACAGTGTTAAAGCATTTTCGACCCTTGACCCCTAAAAGGGGTATTTTGTGGTGCCCATGAATCCAAAAGACATCCCAAGACCACCATCACCACTCCCTCCAGCAAATATAGTTTTAATTACCCCTGCTTTTGCCTTTCTAATGTAGGTGCTATATCTTACCGACATATGGATGGCATCTTAGGGGCCTTCCCTTCTATGTATGTTACTTAGAGGACATACTAATATTCTTCCTTTATGAAGAGGACACTACATCACCTACAAGTCATCCTCAACTGCTGTAGCAGAACGGCCTTGTAATCAGGTTAGACATGTATACCTTTGGTGCCAAGGACATTTTTGAATCATTACATCAATCCTTAGGATGTTCAACAACTTCCTGAGAAGGTATCAGCAGTACAGAAGTTCCCCTCGATTGTAAAAGCACTGCAGGATTTCTTAGACATGGTGAATCATTATCAACGGTTCTTGCTATCCATCATCACCATTCTTGCTTTGTCTACAACTCCCTCAAGGGTAAGCCAAAAAACCTGAGGTGGGGCTCATTTGAGAAGGCGGCCGTCTTCAACGGAAAAAAGCCTTATCAACTTCTAATGCTCTCACCTTTGCCGTCCCAACTGAACCCCACCTACTCTCCACTTAAGCCAGTGACATTGCTGTAGGTGGTGGTATTCGAAAAATGAACAACGGATCTTCCCTCCCATTGGCCTCTTTAGTAGAAAACTTTTAAAGGTAAACATCCAGCTACTCCACCTTTGACCATGAAGTATGGGCAGCGTATTTGATTATATTTTACTTCTGCCACTTGTTATATGGCCCATTCTTCATCATTTACACTGACCACAGTGCAATACCTGGTCCGCCCATCAATGCCTACATATCTCTGCCATTTCTGAATACAACTGTACTAATCATTACATCCCTGGTAAACTAAATCCTGTTGCTGATGCCCTTTCCACGCATGCATCTCCATTGGAAAGATGTCGTCGTCGATGACTTCAATGCTATTCTCTGCTATGATGTCAATACCTGTGTATCAAGAATGTGGATACCTGCCTCCATGCGCCAACAGGTGTTTCTTTTGATCCATGATATATCACAACCCTCACTTTGCTTTACAGAATAGCTGCTGAAGTCGGAGTTCATATGGCATGGCATTACCAATGAGGCCAAGGATTGAATCCACCCCAGTATTTGATGTTAAACTTCAAAAGTGCATCGACACACGGATTCGTATGAGGGAACGTTTCATCAACCTCAGCGTTCTTTTTCCCACATTAAAGTCAACATGGTTGGCCTCCTACCCCCGTTGCAAGAGCACTGTTACCTTTTCACACTCATAGATTGCTCCCCTTGTTAGACTGAAGCCATCCTCGGGCACAATGCAACATGTGCCTCATGTACTGCTGCCTCACTTTCTGGATGGATTGCGAGATTCGGAATCACAGACCACCTTAATTCAATAGGGATGCCACTTTTAAATATCCATTGTGGACATGATTACGGCATTAGACTTCTGTTTATAACCCTGTAGCCAACAGAATGGTTGAATCTTTCCATTGTAACATCAAAGCAGCTTTTCTGTCCCTCTGCAATGACTCCAGCTAGTTTCTATAACTTTCCTGCATCCTCCTTAGACTGACTACTAATCCTAATGACACAATAGAATAACATAATTGTCTCAGTGGTTGAATGAGTATATAAGGACCTGATGGTTATACCTGAGGAATTTTTTCTGTGTGCCTCCTCCTTCGATGACATCCAGCACCCAGGTTGCATTGTGGGAAAATTTACCCTCTGCTGTCAGACTTACGAGCCCCCAGCAAAGCAGCACACATCTAAAGACACAACACATTGCAGTGCATGTCTTCCTGCACACCGATGCTTGTAAGCTGCCACTTATGAACCCATTCCTCGT
>NC_090737.1:74823914-74831414 GCF_036898095.1 Palaemon carinicauda
ACCAGCTCTTAGTGATAGTATCTACTTCAATAGGTTGTAGGAAATCAATTTAAGAGACCGCACTGACTAATGGATTGTTATCAATATACTGAGAAGAGAAGACGTGCAGCCATTGGGAAATACAGTACAGACAACTTTTACTTTTCCAGACGTGTCGATTTTTGTTTATTAATTTGTTTACTTTTGTCATATAAATTTTCCATAAATAATCTCACAACCTTTACACAATGCATTTATTTTCTTGTCATTTTAATTGACCATTTTTGTCTAAACTTAAAACCGAATAATGATTCGCCATTACTTCATCGCAAATTTCATATATGCATATGCATATGATATTTTCCACTATCAAGAATTTTTATTATTATTATTATTATTATTATTATTATTATTATTATTATTATTATTATTATTATTATTATTATTGTTGTTACTTTTATTATTATTATTATTATTATTAATGTCTCTAGATATTAGTAATTAGTTGAATTCCTATTGCATGCAGCAATCCCGCAAACTGTTGCTCTCTCTCTCTCTCTCTCTCTCTCTCTCTCTCTCTCTCTCTCTCTCTCTTATAGATATTGTTCTTTTTAAATTCATAAAAGAGAGCACCGTATGTCATCGGTAAACCGAAACAATACTACTTTTTAATATTTTGGCAATTTTGCATCGTGCAATACCCTGACATTTTACTTTGGATTGTTAAGTTTTTAAAGTTCAATTCTTAAAGGAAGTATTTTTATGCATTCGTTATCAAAAGGTGAAAAAAAATAATATTTTATAATATTTTTAATTCAACTATTTTCTGTATTTTCATTAATTTTCCCAATTGTAAAGAAGGAAAACCGCAATATTAACGAAATAAAAAGTTCAGAACAATTGTATCCGGCAACATGGTTTTTGTCAGTTCAAAGGACAGCAAGAGAACTCGGTCTCTTGTAGTGGAGTCTCTCTCTCTCTCTCTCTCTCTCTCTCTCTCTCTCTCTCTCTCTTCTTTCAGAGGTGGCTTCAGTTATCCCTAGCTGCGCTGTTTCTTTGATGTCTACGTTCTAGTAATGGAAGATGGTAATTGAAGTAAACCGGCTGTGAGATATATGACACCATTTCTGTTGTGTTGGCATTTTCTTTTTTCAATTCGATCTTTTGCTAGTATTATTCTATTTTTTTTTTCTTTTTTTTTTTTGTCAAATTCTTTTTAGTTTCTTTGGTATTGAACATATCTCTTGTGCTGCTATTCAATGGTTCATTTAAATGTTTTGCTGTCTTTGCTCTTATTTGCTCTTTTAATATCATTCTTTCTATGTTCATAGATTTGTAATTTATTTATAGTTTTCCTATAAAGCTAATTGATCCTCACACTAATCATTCATCTGGTTTGAACCTTTCAAGTGACAGTTTTCTTTGTTTGATTTTCTCATTATTTCCTTTTAACATAGTCGACACAGGCAAAGATACGTAAATATATCTTTTATATCTTTGTGTACGGTATATTTCCTAAGCCCTGATACTTCGTTTGTCATATTGTCCAATCGCCGCTGATATTTCCCTTTTCCTAAATCTTGAAATCTTCCTTTTCCCTCCACGACATCTGGTAATCAACAAAACAATCTATATTTTCTTTCCCATTTCATGTTATTTCCCTTAACATATTATTCATTCAACTTTGTTATACATGTTTATATTATCATTCGTTGTCAGTCATTTTTCTCATCTTTGTTTATTCGTCTCTATCATTTACTCCTTTCATTGCCATCCTTTACTCTTTTCTCACTTTCATTATTTCGTTGTCTATGCGTTTATATATTATATATTCGTCAGTGACATTCCTTTCTTAGCATGTTACTTGAGTATATCCTTTGAAAAAATATCTATCTCCCATCTTGCCTCTTCAGCGATTTTTCTACACGGAAACACTGCCTGTTCAGCAGATCACTCCTTTCATTGTTCATTCACTGATGGTAACCGGAGTTCAATTACGAATCGTCCCACGTTCCACCTCCCTGATGGAAAGAGGAAAACACCGCCATAGTAGACAGAGGCTCAGCCCATTTTTCCATCTACGAGCGCTGCTGTCTTCAGAACGGTATATTTCAAGAAATATATTTTTCTCTTTTAGGAGTATTGTGAAAAATACTCACACACACAACTATATATATATATATATATATATATATATATATATATATATATATATATCCAAATAAGCCATATATATTTTTGATACATTAATGTCTGGATTCTCTTAACGACCTCGGGATCAGAGCCCCAGGCGAAATCACACAAAGACAAGAGCTTGGCTCCGGCCGGGAATCGAACCCTGGTCGGCAAGCTTGTACAGCCAGTGACTAACCCACTTGGCCACTGTCTGTACAAGCTTGCCGACCAGGGTTCGATTCCCGGCCGGAGCCAAGCTCTTGTCTTTGTGTGATTTCGCCTGGGGCTCTGATCCCGAGGTCGTTAAGAGAATCCAGACATTAATGTATCAAAAATATATATGGCTTATTTGAATATGAAAAAACACGTAAAAATGTGCAAAATTTATCATATATATATATATATATATATATATATATATATATATATATATATATATATATATATATATATAATGTATGTGTGTGTATCTTTATTTTGTCCATGAGGGATCCTCGAACGTGTAGCTTAGAGGTCGATAGTGCTCTAACAATACCCCTTCCCATTCCACCTCCTCCACCCACATCCATCCTCCTAATCCCGCCCTCTTCCCCAGCCCATTACTCTATCCCTCTCTGACGTATTGGCTTTATTTTCACTTTTGGACCTTGCACTTACTGTACAGGGCAAGGTAAGGCCCTTCCACGTATGGGGTGTTATGGAGTGATATTAGATCAAAGGAAAATAGGAGCGCTGCCTCTGAATTTCAAGGAGTTACTTTTTTGTATTGTTTCCATCATCATTTATGTGTTAGATATTTATCTCGGTTAATTGAATTTCATGATGCTATTTTTAGGTTTTTCAAACGTGAGTGAGGGATTTAACATTGTCCGGTAATTTTAAGAAAAGTTTAAACTCTCGTGTTAGAAAAGTTTAGTACTTAAGTGTCAGTTGATAAGGTTGTGCAAAACAAATTCTATCCCGTTTATCCAATGTTCTGGATAATATCTTACACAACGTATTACAGCTGCTTTATAAAATTATGCAAAACAGATTCGAGCTCTAGTAAAACATTAGTTGATCAATGAAATTTAGAAATATAAAGTTAATCATCTGTAAAGAATATATTATTAATAAATTCTCTAAAAAAAATCGAGCAACTTGATGATATATGATGATACATAAAAATATCATTCAAACTTCTTCAAAAAATGATGTTATTAAGAAAGCATTTCAAAACAAGTTCGAGCTCCTTCGAAAATATTCTGGTGAATAGAATCCAATTAAATAAATTCGATTATTTTTGATAAGTAATCAAATCAGTAAAATATTACATGTATTGAATGGCCTTCTGGGCCATATGGTCCAAATTCCATTCATCCAATTTAATAAATCTTTAAAACCAAATTCAAAAACTTTTAAAAACTGCGGATTAGTATTCAGTTTCGATGGTGAAGGTTTGAAGTATTTTATCCCTGAACTTAACCAGAAATCCATTGCTAGGTTAATTTTGAGAAATCATCTATTTCACTCATTGCAATTTAGTTTTCTTCTTCAATTTCCTTATTATGGAACATGGATATTTACTCAAGTAATCTTAATCTTTTTAAACCCTTTTTAACAAACTACAACTGGGAGCAAATTTCACAAATTGCTTGATATCTGGCTTGTGTGTTCATCTAGATCATATGATACAGTCGATATTCGTTGAAGATTAAAAACCCTTTGAATTTATTATTCACTTATTATGAATGCAATAACTTTTCATTGGACATAATTGTTTCATATTAAGATGATTGAAAATTGTAGATGAAGCATATGTTAAGTTGAACCTAATTTTTATTACATCTTGTGAAATGTGTTGAAGTCGTTTTAATTTTCTAAGAATCGTCTAAGCGGAGGAAATAATTATTGGCAACGATGAAGCGATGGATCCGTGAAGAGCTTCAACCTTATTGCGGGCTTTAAATAGATTTTTACCGCACGTGTTTCATACACGCTCATACAATGTATTTTATCTCTCTCTCTCTCTCTCTCTCTCTCTCTCTCTCTCTCTCTCTCTCTCTCTCAAACACACACAGATAACAGAACAACCTGTTGAAGCTTGCTCTCGCAGGTTTTAGTTTGTTTAAATCTTTTGCGTCATTCGTGCTTGGAACTGCTTTTATATAAGCTCGTTATCTGTTTAATGACTTCAATAAAGGTTATTTCCATTCACCTCGCCCCTCTGTTAACACCTGGCAGCCACCTCGCACAATTTTATACAAAGGTATTTAAAAGTATCTAATGTTCTTAAACAATATATTCTTCTTTAGCGTTGCCAAAATGAAACGAAGTTTTACTTGAATGCCTAAGGATAAAATCCTTATTGTTCGTCATTATTCAATATTTGATTTCCTCTAAAGCGTAAAAGCCAGAATGCCCAAGACTCACAAAATGGTAAGGAAAGGGGATTTTTTAAAGATGATTTCACTTACTGTTTTTTTATAGTTTGCTTCCTTTCGAGCTCAGAGGGCAAGTTCTTCATATTTTAGCACACCCAAGTTTAGTATCAGTTATGGATGTTAAATTGTCTTATGAAATACGGAAATATATTATGATAATATATATTAGGGAAATCCTTTGAATGCATGTCTCGAGGTACGTTGTTGCTGTAAATTGGACGGCCCTTCCAGATCATACACGGGCTCTTGCAATAAGAATTCTCAAGGGGTCGGTGAGATGGAAATCCCTGATTGTTAACAGAAGTATTTCATGTATTCGTTATCCTAATGTGAGCGATTTATGACTGCATTACCAACTTTTTTCATATTTTCTATAAAATCAAAGACTGCATAGCATTTTCAAAATGATTTATATACTTTGCTTTTAATATATTGCTCGGTGTGAGTTTTTATAAAACCCCTTTTACTTTCAGATGCCATACACATTATTATTTCTCCTTATTTGTTCACTGACTATCTTTATTACAGGTTCCTATTGATTTACTTTTCCATTTGAAACAAATATACTCTTTACCGAAGAGTAGTAAGAAAGACCATACACCCAGTCTTTAAAAGATGCGCGCTGTATTATTATTATTATTATTATTATTATTATTATTATTATTATTATTATTATTATTATTATTATTATTATTATTATTACGGGACGTTGATAATGTTTGGGGATTAGTTTGTTGTTGTCTGCAGAATTCTAATCCTTCTTTTTAGGGCAAGGTCTGACGAGTGTTTATTTTCCCTGGATAAGAAAACATTGGCTTTCGTAGGCTTAAGTTGTTTTGAAATGCTAAGCCTTAGTTAAACCCCAGCAGAGAGG
Source organism: Palaemon carinicauda (assembly GCF_036898095.1). NCBI lineage: Eukaryota > Metazoa > Arthropoda > Malacostraca > Decapoda > Palaemonidae > Palaemon > Palaemon carinicauda. Next base: position 74,829,366 of record NC_090737.1, read on the forward strand.
GATATGCAGATATAGTTACACGCTAGTCTTTCGTTGCTAGACGCATTGTGTAGGCTAATTGTCGTATTCTCGTTGAATTATTTTCTGACCGTTGAACAATATTTTCTTAGGATTTTCCAGAATAGATCTTTATATTGAATTGAAAGTGACCTTATTCGAAAGTGGAAAGAATAAATATTTTGCTGCTTCATTTATCCATTTGAATATCAACAATCACATTTATATTAACGTGACTCACCGAAGTTTTGGGAGTTAAGTAGTTCTTTATTAGCCTTTGCTAAATTTTTGGCAAACCTATGCGGTTATAAACAACTTTTGCTGAGAATAAAAATCATGCAAAACAGTTTAAACAATGGAAGGAATAAGGTATAGATCTTTAATTCCGAACAAAAAAAAAATTATGTATCTTGGTAAGAACTCTCTCTCTCTCTCTCTCTCTCTCTCTCTCTCTCTCTCTCTCTCTCTCTCTCTCTCTCTCTCAGTGACGTCGTAATTATGGAAATTGATGTATGTTTGAATGAAGTCGTATATCATATTAAAGGTCAGCCAAGGTCCGAAATACTGTAGTTCATGATAGCTGATGGGTTTTGTCTTAAGGATCCAAGGATACCTAATCTGAGCAGTGACGTGCTTCCATTTCACTTAAATATTTTTTTCATATACATTAACAGCTTCATGGAAGTCCCATTATTGCTTGTTCTTTAACGAACAATTTAAAAAATAACTGGTTGATTTAAGAACTTAATGATGTAATGTCTGATGTTTGACAACAAGCCATTATATTTCTTTTTAATAAATTTAAAAGTAGGAAAAAATACGCAAACACACCTGAAGCAACAGACACTGGACGCACGAACAAAAGGAACCGACCTGTTATTGGCTAAATAGCTGGAGTCGTCTTAAGCTCCTCCTGGGCTGGAGGATTATACGACTTAATAGAGAGATTCGGGCGATGAGGGAAGCTTTAGCCATATAGCCTATGATTTATATCGGATCATGCTCGGAGAGTTTGAGCTGACGCTTCCAGGTTCAAGATTATGACTTCGTTTTATTTATTCTCAGTTTCTTCTTGAGACCTGGAAGGAGGGGAATCAGTAGAGAAATGTTCCTGACCGAATCTATCAGGTGAAAGATGTTTGGGGTTGAGGCTGGAGTAGTGAACACCCCCCCCCCCTCTCTCTCTCTCTCTCTCTCTCTCTCTCTCTCTCTCTCTCTCTCGTGTAAGGTGTAAGTAATTGAGGTAAACCTACATATAAAGCTGCTGATCGATACAGAATCTTAAGGAATAAGGGTTATTATTATTATTACTATTTTTTTTTTCGTTACTAGTTCTTTTATTATAGATATTTGTATGTTTTCTAAATATGAGTGTTGATGGCTTTAGTATTTTTTCATGACGGTATCTTCATCTTTTCTAAGAATTTCCGGTCTCTTGGCGGCTGTCAGTTCCCCTCCATAAAGTGTCTGGGTTGTCCGCCGCCTTCCATAAAACACGTCATATCTTTGTACAAACTGAATTATTGTCCTCTAAAGACCAACAAACTCTTGTAGATTTTCTGTATTTCAATTCTATAAATCTAAGGTAATCAATCTACCCTGTATTAATCCTTTATGATCTAGAAAATCAACTCGAAAACTGCCTTCAAGTTATAGTTGCTTTGTGGCTAGACTCGTTTCTTCTGCATGTTTCACCTATGTAAGATGCATATAGCTGCTTATTTTTTTTTCTCCTACCTAGCTAATAGCTTTTTACGTTGTTATAGCGTAAGAGGTGCGTGAGAGGAGCTCGTATTATATCTCACTGCATCTTATCAAGATCAAAATTTCCTAACAGGGTGTCTTAAAGACCGTCCAGTGAAGCTTTAAAGGAACAATCTGACCGGCTTAATACCATGGGGATTAACCGAGAGTAGCGGGTTAACCATATTGTTGTTTGAGAGGGGTTTAAAATCTGAATCTTATCCCTTTAATTCTTTAAGTTTTTTTTTTTTTTTTAATTGTTTTAGTTCTCACTATACTAGACTTGTTTACAATCACATTGGTTTTAAG
>NC_090737.1:74846414-74866414 GCF_036898095.1 Palaemon carinicauda
CAAAGTACTCTTATTTTAGTAATGCCAATTCTGCTGTTGGTCTGGTGTTTTTATTTCTCATTGTGACCCATTGCCATTGGCATCAGATATTTATATGCTAATGGAAGTTTCAACATAATTTTCATGGAAAGGCCTGTCCTCAGTTCTCTCTTAATAAGGAGGAGTAACCTACGTCAAGACAGGTTACTGATATGCTCTCTCTCTCTCTCTCTCTCTCTCTCTCTCTCTCTCTCTCTCTCTCTCTCTCTCTCTCTCTCTCTCTTTTAATAACTTAAAAGATTATGAATTGTAATATAAATTTTGGTGTGGAGAAGTTTAACACATTCATGTATCTATATTATTCATTTATTCTATATTTATACAGATCTGTGCATGGGCAAATTGTAGAATACCGACTTTTAGTAGATTTAATACTTTTAATTTGACGAGTGATTTAAGGAAAAGTAACACTTTCATTAACTGGGTTTCCGTTCCAATTTGAAAAATGGTGACCGTTTGAATATCTGAGGGAACATGTTATGTACATCTTTGCTGTTAGCCCTGATGAATATGGATATAATACTGCTGATTTAAATAAAAGGCTGTAACATTTTGTAAATACTGTCATGTCATCCGTATGGATTACCAAAAATCTCTGGTTTAGAGTATAACTTGCGAGCCAAACTTTGAAAGCCCAACATCATATCTTGCCAGCTTGATAAACTCCACTCTAATCTAAAACCAAACTTTCCACGGTTGTCATGGCTTTCCGTTGTCTAAAGAAAATAAGTGACCAACGGGAGCTTTTGTTTCCCCCTTCATTCATTGTAAACGAGGAGATACTTTTAGAGAGAAGTTTCCTATATGTAGTTATGTAGTTCAGAGATTGCCATTAGTGTTTAACAAGTAACGAGAGACTCCACATTCTTGAAGAATTATTATTATTTTTTTTTTAATATGACCTATCAGTGTTCATTTTAATGTTCATTTTCACTTTTTTTTTATTAATAAGTTGATGATAGAAATTTCTTATTATTCAAGTTATTCTTATTTAAGTAAAGAATTTAATTGTAATTTTTTTGCGGAAAAAAACGGGAACATATAGTTATATAGTATGTCCGATTTTTTGGGAGGATATATTTGTCATAAAAAAAAATCCTCATATGATGAATTCACGGAATTCAGACCGGTTCGAAAGATATGTCTTTTGTTAAAGCAATAGAATCTGGACACTTATACAAGAGTGTATTGTTTATTCGTTACTCAATTATTTCAAATCCTTTTTTTTTTTTTTTTTTTTTTTTTTTTTTTTTTTTTTTTTTTTAAATTCACTGGATTGACACACGTTTCCACTATGTGGAAATTATATACTGAGATCGAACGCATCCACAACCGTAAACGCTTTAACTGATTTAATGGGATCATTTCAGTCATCGCATTCGGTTTGTTTGAGCCTGTACCTGCAGTGGCATAGGTTTATTTGCAGTGTATTCTGAGTAATTTTGACCTTCCTCATCTGTTCGTTTTCAGCTTCAATATTTTCAAAATAGATTGCGTATCTTATGATGTTAGTCAAGAAGATTACTGTATCGGATGTATGTTTACCTTGTATGGTTTTATATATATATATATATATATATATATATATATATTTATATTATATATATTTATTTATTTATATATAGTACATATATTATATAAATATTTATATTTGTATATATATATATATATTACTATATATATATTATATATACAGTATATATATATATATATATATATATTATATATACTATATATCTATCTATCTATATATATATATATATATATATATTTATATATACACACTCCTGTATATATATATATACATACATATATATATATATATTTATACTCCTATGTATATATATACATATATATATATATATATAATGTATATAAATACTGTATATATATATATATATATATATACCTGTATATTTATATATATGTATGTATATATATCTATATATATATATATGTACAGTATATATATAAACTGTATATACTCTTTTGTATATATATTCATATATATATATATATATATATATACCTACACACTATCACTATCCCATTTTGGTAGTTTATCGGAGGTGCAAGAGGTTTTCTTGGTACCCAGCAGCATTGTATTCATCTTGCCTTTTATTAATTTTATGTGGTCTCCTTCCTCCAAACTGTGTAACTTCTCCTCTTGTTTCATTACTGTTAATCACCCCACTGATGATCCGTTATTTGAGCCATTCTTGTACTGGTTGAGAAAAGTGCCGTAATCTCGGCAAACGACAACAAATACGACATATTCTCGTCGGTCCACCTTTTTAACCATTACTTTAGAACTCTGTAATAATTGAATTTCACGGGTCAATGGTGTTTCTCTCTTCTGTGAACGACATTTGATCGGGATCTTACAACACTATTCCTTAATAGGTAGGTATATCACTTCCTAAGGGGTTAAACCCAGACTAGATGGTTTTTTCATGCTGAAGTTCAGGATCATGATATTTAGGTACTCACCTCATTAAACTCTGGTATAGGAAAAATACAGTCATTAAAGCCACTTGCTATTCTAATGGGTGAAATCGTGTAATTGGTTAATCAAGTTTGCCGGTTATATGATTATGTCTGTTACAAATTCTCGCCCATTCCGAGAACGATTATATTCTGCACATCAAACCACTTAACTCATCTCTCAAATGATTATCGATTCAGATCTGAATCCTACGTCGAGGAGTAGATTTAGTTACGTACTCTATATCTCCTGGCGGTTATTCCATCACAAGAACATATTTTTATCAATTTTTTTACAACAAGAATTTATATTTAAGTGTAAACTGATTTTTGGTATCATTAGTGTTATTATTATTGATGATAACCCAAGCTACAACCATAATTGGAGAAGCAAAATGCCACTAACTCAAGAGGCCTAGTAGGGAAAACATCCCATTATGGGAAAGAAATGGAAAAGCAAAAAATAAACTTTTAATGAGAAATAACATAAAACCGAAAACAACAACAACAAAGAAATAAGTAAGTGACATATACTACGAAACAATGCCTGAGTAAAATCTGCTCCAGTAAAGGAATACCCTCCAACTTTAAACCATTAAAGTTCATCGATTTATTTCATCAATCCATATGAAAATGATTCTACAATTTGTTTAGCGTTGGAATGAAACTTCTCGATTCTGTATAACATTAAAACTCACGAAAGAAAACGCAAGACTGTCAAGATTAGCTATAAACCTTGTGCTGTGATGGATGCTATAGTACGGGAAGATCTGAATACAAAGAATGACCCGAGAGATAAAAATATTATATGAAATAGGAAGTGAGTTAACTCAACAACGGTGTCAAAGATTGTAATCCAGAACAGGGGTTAAGGATATTAACGCACTTGGAACATATAGCACTAATACAAATGTAATATTATAATGTGCAGAAGTTACATGCTTGTTTCCAAGGCCAAGTCATATACCATGCGTATTTGATTAAAGAAAAAGTAAAAAACAATGAGCAAGAAAATTGCACTGAGGAACACCATATGTTTTTTTCAGTGTCACTATGTGGCCTATCAACAACTAATGTATATATTTTATTACTTAAAAATTCAATAATCAAAATAAGAAATGTTCCACTAACGCGATCAGAAGTCAAGTCCAAGCATACGAGCTTAATGAGCGAAATCCAGATATTTCTTTACGGTAGCGGAAAGTGTCAGAAGAGTATGAAATGCACCGGAGTTCTAATGGAAGCCGCATTACAAATTAGAGAACACATGATTTCTTACACCATATGGTTTCAGTCAATTTACCATTAGACATTCACAAATAGATTATGTGGAAGTACTCATTCCCATTTTCTCGTCTGAATTCATTCACTGCTCTCTTTTAATTCAACAAAGTGGTATTTTTCCTTTTTTATCATATAATACTCCTTATAAATTATTTTTTTTTGCATTTAATACCACTATATAGTTGAAAGTACTTCCATCCTTGGTTCCAAAAAACGTTATATTTCTCCCCTTTTGATTTAAGAAAGCTTCAAATATCTCCCCTTTTGATTTATAGAATTTATAGTTCACCAATTTTTATTAAAGAAAAATCCATACGTTTCCCATTTTGCTTTCTTTTTTATAATTTCCCAAATCCTCCCTTTTCATTCTAGAATTGCCACATTTCCAATAATATGAACAAGCTGTATGACCTTTCGGTAATAAATACTTCTTGAAGAGGATCAGGTGCGATGAGAAATATCCGAATCCGCTTTCCTTCTCTTAGAAGTAAGAGTAAATGTAGAATGCAATATATATCCAAGAAAATGTGGGGAAGACCTACTCTGTTATGAGAGTTATATAATAATGCAGATGGAATTCGAGAGTGATTGGTTTATTTTTTATCTGACGACGAGAAGTCTGATTTAAAGAAAGAACTACTTTTGTTAACATCCAAATGTAAGAATATTGTTAGTAATGTCATGATTACCAGGATGTTTGTGAATACAATCATCCACCGTATAAACCACGTACAGCTTATATCAATGTGGATTTCATTTGTTTATGATATTTCTTAATCTTTTTTCTCTCTCCCTGTGTGGTCCTTTTCTCTGTCAATTCTCTTTCCATGCATATTAAAGGTGAACGATGTTATCGTTTTATTTCGTTTCCTCGTCTACTCTTTTGTCTTTCATTTAATGCTGGTTCCAACTCTGTTTCTCCTTTTTTTCTCCCTTATGGCACAAAGGGAAACAAAGGCCTCGTTTGGCACAGCTGTGACTGTCATTTATAAATTGTCTTTAACTTTTTTTACCACAATTCTCTCTCTCTCTCTCTCTCTCTCTCTCTCTCTCTCTCTCTCTCTCCATGAGATGGGTTTATTGAATTATAAAAGAATAAAGAGTGTTTTAACATAAAGGGGTCTTCAACCTAACCATATAAAAATTTCCATTGCTGAGAGAATGGAGATCCCTGGTGTCTCTTCATAAAATATAGGCTCGTAATATACAGTATAACACAAGTAAAATAATTGTAAGGTTGTAGGTTAGGAGTAGAAAACAATTATAATTTGCATGCTTCTGTTCCCTAAAATCAAATTTAAACTACTGTTCTTCAATCAAAATATAAAACCCGCAGGCAAATATCACATATATTATTTTTGTGCTAGTGAGAGCATCCCTGTGCAGAATGAGGCTGTAATACAAACTATCTCCCATCCCTTGATGAAGTGTTGCGATCAGTAACTCTTAACTTCTAAGACTGCTGGTGAGGAAGAACTCGCGGCTTCCTTTTCTGTTTATTAGAAATAAGGAGGTAACCCTTCATTCCTACTATCGCACACTCCCTCTGGTACCACCTCTTGGCTCTAGGTCATTTCCGGTTTATCTCATTAGGGTTATTCTCTCTCTCTCTCTCTCTCTCTCTCTCTCTCTCTCTCTCTATATATATATATATATGTGTGGTGTGTGTGTGTGTGTGTGTGTTATAATAATAATAGTATTGAAAATAATCATGAAAATAATAATTCTATTCATTCCAAGTCTACTGTAAGTGGATGTTCAATGATATTCACCTCTGCTTTATCCTTGCATACAGTAGATTTTTGCGTCTCTCATATGCGCAGCTGTTTCTGTCTATGTGCGCGTGTGCTTGTGTGTTTATCCACTATTGTAGATAGAAAGCGCGTAGGCTTTAGGAGAAACATAATGTATATTTATGGGGCGCTTTCGGTTATCGTGATCGAGTCTCGCAGTAGTGGCGCAATGATTTTGTAGTTGTCCGTGGCGTGCCTTTCTTTGCCTTTGGTTTCTTCAATGTTACTTTATTTTATATACTTCTGTGTACTCACGTTATCTGTTGTTATTCTTGTGCTCTTTAACTACATTTTTTTAGATGCAAAGAAAAACTTTTTTTTCCCTGTCATGACTGAAACATCTTTCTCCTTCAAACACTATTTTTGTTTATTTGTATTATCATTATCCTACCTTTTATTATCTTTATCAGATTTTTCAAGATCTCCCATTATGGTAGTGATTCCTTTCAACTACTTAATATCTCTCTTTCTTCCACACTTGAGATAAACAAAATATTGGCAAACGTTACTTAAGTTATGGAAAATATGATAGGAATTAATTTTAACTAAAAATTAAATATGAGGGTCTTCTGAGTACCAAGCTGTATATTATAACTTACCTGTCTAAGGTTAATTGTTATTCCAGTTTGATCATTCAGTGATTTTGTATAGTATTCTTCCATCCCTCACCCCCTCCCCCGTAAACGACGGTCAACCTTTGTGATACAGTATGACGAATATTGAAGACATATTTTCACCCAATATTGTCTTCTTTGTGCATACCCAAAAGTCAAGATGCATAGAGACTTCATACGCAAAAGGGATTACACATTTGGATAAAGTACTCGCGTATACTTCATGGGTGAACAGAATACGTTGAGAGACAAAACGTCAATCACTGATCCAAGAAGGAAACATAATTCTCCATAGATGTCTGAGTCCTAACTTACAGTCCTGTGAAAACATATTCAGTAAAACCCAGAGTCACAACCTAGTGACAATGGAGTAATTGAAAGTTTTGTATAAGAATTGACGTTATAAAGTATAGAATTAAACAGCAAAATATTTATCTATATACAAATATAAATGTATATATGTATATTTATATATTATATGCAAACGCATATGCTGAGTGTGATATATATATATATACAGTATATATATATATATATATATATATATATATATATATATGTGTATGTGTGTGTATGTGTGTACATACAAGTATATGTACGTAAAGTACAAATATGCATATATTTATATATATATATATATATATATGTGTGTGTATACTATATATATATATATATTTATATGTATATATATACATATATATATGTATATATATATTACATATATATATATATGTATATATATACATATATATATATGTATATATATATATATATATATATATTATATTGTCTTTGTCCACATGCAAGATCTTTAAAAAGTTCTATTGAATTTTTAATAGTTTAAATGGTCCCAGCTCCAATTGTGAAATTAAGGTATGAGTATTAAACATCTCTTCTTATGGGTTATGTGGAATGTGGAGTGTGGACACAGCGGTCCTGAATTGTGTTTGTTTATATCCTAAAGTTTACGGAGGACGCATTTTGGCTTTTAAGCGACAGAGAATGTAGGCATGTAATAATTTAGCTATGAATGAATGATTATTTTCCATTCTTCCTTAGAAAAACATTTGACATTATTTCTTAGGAAGAAGTTGCTTGACTTATGCACATTGTTGATGTTGATATTTAACTTGACTCAGATCCGTCTTCTGCAGACTATCTTTTTCTGATTTTATTATTGTTTTAACAAAAAGGAACATTGGCATAAGGGAAGAAGATATAATAAGAGGATATATTCGGTTTTCTTAGGTAAGTAACGTTGTTAAATGTAATTTTGATCATATCAATTCAATAATTGTCGAAGAAAAAGATAACTTCCTCCAAGGGAGACTTATAATCAGTACACATTACGTAGATAGGCTATATAGTGAACAATAGGCTTACGTAAGAAGTTTTCAGTATCCTAAAAACCTCCACCGATTACAAACTTTTTAGCAATCTATTAATTACAGTATCTGTTCCCGCCTCGTTTCTTCTGTTACACTGTTCCACCTCTCAACTTTCAATTTCAAGTGCAATATCTGGATTTGCCCCGTGGTGACATCTGGCTGCTGAGAGGTCTTTTGGGCTAGCGGGCTAGGTGGCTCAAATTCATGAATCCATCCATCCATACAATAATAATTGGCTCGTGTAACATGTGTGGTACACACTGGAAGGCATAACCCACGGCATGCCGAATACACTCGAAAATGTATTTTGCACACATTGATATATATATATATATATATATATGTATATATATGTGTATTATATATATATATATATATATATATATTATATATATATCTATATATCTATATATATATATATATATATATATCAATCACCACAATTGATTTTTCCATGACAACTAAAGACTTGTTTGCACCTGTCTTCAGCAAAGTTTAACCGTCCGTAGAGAAGTCATTTTTTAACTCTCAAAATTATCACAACAAAAGGCCCTTCCGTATTATTCTACAGCATCCTGTTATAGACTTGATATGAATATTATATATTTGATATAAACGCACATGCAAGAGTTCTATATAAGTTACGAACAGCAAGGTTTGCAAATGTATTGCTCTTCTATTTTAGAGAATCAGCAATCTCTACTCATGTTGAATGGGCACCTGCTATTAACCGTATATTGAATATTATTTAGTATCCAGAAGCGAGCGATAGATGGAATGAATTAGGTATTATTAGATAGACGGAAACAACTGCTGCTTGCTCTTTTCTTGAGTAAGATAGGATATACAGTACATTATATATATATATATATATTTGAATATGTATATATATATATATATATACATACACACATAGTGAGAGAGAGAGAGAGAGAGAGAGAGAGAGAGAGGGAATATATATATATATATAGTTATATATATATATGTGTGTGTGTGTGTATTTATGCATATACATGTTTATTTGCTTATATATATATATATATATATATGTGTGTGTGTGTGTGTGTGTATTTATGTATGACATGTATATTTGCCTTTATATATATATATATATATATTATATATATATATATATATATTATATATATATATATATATATATTTATGTATATATATATAATATATATATGTGCGTGTGTATTTATTGCATATACATGTTTATTTGCTTATATATATATATATATATGTATATATATATATATATATGTGTGTGTGTGTGTGTGTATTTATGTATGACATGTATATTTGCCTTTATAATATATAATTATATATATACATATGTATATATATATTGTTTATATATATACAGTATATATATATATATATATATATTGTTTATATATATACAGTATATATATATATATATATACATATATATATATTGTTTATATATATACAGTATATATATATATATATATATTGTTTATATATATACAGTATATATATACATATATATATATATATATATATACAAATACATATATGTATTTATGTATGGTTTTACATTCCTTTAGTTGTTATTTATTATATAAATTCTTATATCTTATTATTTGTTATCCATATTAATCACGCATTTTCTTATATTATCAGTTATAAATGTTTTGTTTAATTCACTACTACTTAATACCCGAAATTTTAATTTTCAATATATTCTATGGAATATTCTTGCTAATATTCCAGGGAATTATTCTATAATAGTTTGTTGTCGTTATGAATTAGCATAATTTATAAAAGAAACTATGCATCCATTGTTCTCTGAATGGTTAAGGCTAAGAAACGTTTTGTTTTTAAAGGTTTTTGTAGTTAGTTTATATGGAGTATAATCGTTTCAGCATCATTTTGAATGTTAATTTGTTTAAAAAAAAAACATATACAACAAAAAAAAGTTGAAGGACGAGTATAAATTACATTAATATAAATATTTCAATGCTCTTCTATTGAAAAAAATATTTCATATAAATGAATGATTAGTTATATCAAATTCATCCTTCAAACTGTATACATATAAGAGGGGCAAACACCATAGAAGGGATTGATCAATACCTCGTAAAATGCAGACGACCATGTCAAAAACTAGCTTGAAATTTTAGTGCTCATCAGAATTCCCCCATATACTCTCTCTCTCTCTCCTCTCTCTCTCTCTCTCTCTCTCATTGTATGTCGTTGTCAGCTACAATTTTCATCATCTCATTTGTGTGAGGAGGGAAGACTGAATTTTTCCCCTAGAGCCCGAGGAGACTCTCCGTAGGTGCTTTTCCCTCGTCCCCTTTTTCCCCTTCGTCTCAACAAATCTAATTTCTATATTTATTTTCGTCGATGCGGGGAGCCTTATAAGTAGCCTTTTATATCTCGTCCCCTTCCCTTCTTCTCCTCCTTGTCATGCATTGTTATTAACTTGTTTCGTTTTCACATTTTCAATCCTTTTCAATTGAATATATGAATTCTTTCTGCCTAATCCATTGTCATCTATGGAAGGTTTCAAACGGATCCTTCATATCTGATTTTATTTATATCATTTATATTATTGGTTGCTTGATTTCTCCCTCATCCGGTCCACCCCCAATCTCTCTCTCTCATCTCTCTCTTCTCTCTCTCTCTCTCATAAGTATTGTATGGGCATCTCTTGCTGTAATCAGGCAACATAAAGTTCCATTGCCTCATAAATTGTCACTTATTGCGGATTTAAAATCACGTATATCCAACTATTTTATATTTGCCGATATTTGGTTTGGGATTGTATTTGAATAATCTCTCTCTCTCTCTCTCTCTCTCTCTCTCTCTCTCTCTCTCTGTTGGGATTGGCATGTGGTTCATGAAAAACTTCTCTTCATCGCCACTAGCAAACCCTAATGTGTGCCTAAAACCCGTAGTGGATAACTCCTCGAGTGATTGAACATTGCTAAAATGACTGCTGTCGGTAATGAATTTTATATTTAACCTTTACGCAGGTTTTCTCCTTCTTGGAAATATTTTTTATAGTTAAATGGTTTACTTAGGTGTGCATGCATTGACTGAAAAAGACGAGGAAGCAGTGATTTACTGTTTTTCTTCATTTGTTAATGACTGTTTTCCTAAATGCAGATTTTGTTACGCTGTTATTACCCCTGTCCCCACAAGAGGAATAGTATTTTTGGTATCTTTCTGACTGTGTTTTTGTATGTTTTATTGTTAGCATCTTTACGAAAAACTACTAGACCGATTAATTGAAATTTTTCAGTAGAGATGCACTATGGCACACAATAAACCGCATGGAAATTTTGACCTCATCGGGTCAAGGTCAAGTTCACAGTGATCAGAAAGGTCAGAATCCTTTTTTTTACTATAACTCCGTGAAATATCCTATTTACTTGAATCAAAGACCAAAGATTTCATTTTCCGCTACTGAAAACATAACTCAGTGAAAATGCATAGTTTTGACGATTGGCCAAACTCTGAAACGAGTACTGATACTGTCAGTTAATATTATTGAGTGATCGTTAACCACACATGGGACTTTAAAATGAAACCATGATCTTTGGCCTTTTGTGACAGTGAGAAATCAAATTCAATATCCTTTAATTTCAGCCATTTCAGATTCACAAAAAAAAAAAAAAAAAAAAAAAAAAAAAAAAAAAACAGACAACAATGTTAGTGTTTTCGTGAAGGTTCTCGTGGGAGGGACGGATTTTGCCGTGTCTGATACTGCCTTGTTTTTCTTTGGTTATTATATTTTTTTCGTTCAGCTTCAATTGTGGAAATAAAAAATACTAGACGTTAATCGCCATATATGACATGAAACCGAAGAGGTTTATGTTTTCATGACCTTTGCAATAATCATTGTATAACAGTATAGGCCTACCGTACTCCCATTACCATATTGCACTTTTCGAGCTCCATTTTCACAATTGGATACAAATATTTATAGTAAGTGTAAACTTTACTTTCAAGTTCATGTATGTATATATAAATATATATATATATATATATTATATATATACAGTATATATGTATATATATGTATATATATAGACATATATATTTTAAATATATATACATATATATGTATATATATACCTATATATATATATATATATATATATATATTATATATATATATATAGGTATGTGTAATATATACATATATATATATAATATATAGGTATGTGTATATACATATATATATATATATATATTTATATATATATATATATATATATGGATGTGTGTGTGACAGTAATTTATTTTCAAATAGAGTAGTAGGTTGACCAGGGGACCAGCCACCCGATCAGATACTACTGCTAGACTCTAGAGAGTTATGTGGTCCTTTGGCTGGCCAGACAGTACTCCATTGGATTCTTTACATATTCTCCTCTATCCTCATACACCTGACAACACTGAGATTGCCAAACAATGGTTCTCAACCCAAGGGGTTAACTACTGCACAGTAATAGTTCAGTGGCTACTTTCCTCTTGAGAATGGTTGAAGAGAATCTAGCTATGGTAAGCAACTCTTCTAGAAGAAGGACACTTCAAAATTAAACCATTATTCTCTAGTCTTGGTCGTGCCATAGCCTCTGTACCATGGTCTTCCACTGTCTTTGGTTAGCGTTCCCTTGGTTGAGGGTACACTATTCTATCTAACTTCTCTTCCTCTTGTTTTGCTAAAGTTTTTATAGTTTGTATAGGAAATATTTATTTCAATGTTGTTATTGTTCTTAAAATATTTTATTTTTTCCTTGTTTTCTTACGTCACTGGGCAGTTTTCCCTGCTTTTCCAACTAGGGATGTAGCCTAAGCAAATAAAATAATAATAATAATAATAACAATAATGATAATAATAATAATTATAATATTCACAGTTTGGTATTTGGTGAGTGTATTTTATCACAAAGACCTAATGTTATGACAAGGTGATTTGAAGGTAAACGTGAGCTTGGTATTTCGTCCTATTTGAAGATGTTATTTCTGATATTCTAGCAATGTACCATCATTGCCTCTGGCCTTTGATCAATTGCCGTATGAAGTTGATTTCGTAGTATCCAGATGTTTTCGTTGACTCCCTTCTTCACTATCCGTGCCTCATAGCTGGAATACAGCTTCTGGCCGTAGCAGATTTTAAAGGAGAGCAGCTCCTTGCTCCTTTGTGATTTGAGGAAAAGCCTGCATTTTGTATACGATGATATAAATCAAGCAAGTAGATTTTATTTTTTTATTTTTGTTTCATGTGTTAGTGATCAGACTTGTCGTTAGTTTGTTTATGAAATAACAATGTAGCAGAGAACCTGTTTGCTGTTCTCCTTAATTTGAATTCACAGCACACTGATAATAAGCAGAACATTGTCTCATAGCCCTCTCCCCTTCCTTAATAAACTCTCTACTTTTCAATTGTTATTCACAAGTTTTCAATTGCTTTATTTTTTTCACTGGAGTTTATTCTTATGAGATCATAGAAATCATTCATCATAAACATACCATAACATTGCCAACTATATTTCATCAGAAACGGTTCATCGGTTCATTTGAAGAGCAAACGAGAGTAAAAAAACACAAGTCTTCAACCTATTTTTGACAATTAAAGGAATCATGTTTTTGTTTTTTTTGTTTTTTTTTTGTTTTTGTTTTGTCAAGTCGTCAATGGAAGGGGGCGTGGCCCTTCATAATATGCACACGCACATCTGTTCAGCGTTATCCTTGTCCCATTCATGTGTCTTTTACTGGTCTCATAAACCTCTGCTTCCCTTTCAAGAATTTGGCTTCGCACCTTCATTGGCTCGGAGATTTATCGTTTCAAGTTTTATTACACACACACATCTCTCTCTCTCTCTCTCTCTCTCTCTCTCTCTCTCTCTCTCTCTCTCTCTCTCTCTCTCTCTTTCCTCAACAAATTTTATTTCTTTGATCAGACAATGGGATGGAAAGTTCTCCGCGTTTCTTGAGGAACAGTTTTTCTTTGATCTCTCTCTCTCTCTCTCTCTCTCTCTCTCTCTCTTCTCTCTCTCTCTCTCTCTCTCTCTCTCTCCTGGCGATGGAAATGAAGTTTTTTTTTTTTTTTTTACTTAGCAGCATGCCTTAAGCTAACCTTTTTGTCTGTTTGAAAACTGATATTTTAGGTATGTATTGTATAATTCCCTATTTGTTTTGATTTTGAATTTTGCTAGTTGATGCTGGGATTTGAGGGGAGAGAAACGTTATGAAAAAGAAAGAGAGGTGATGTGAAAATAAGATAATGATAATAAAAAAGTGTACCGTAAGAGAGAGTTAGAACTTACCATTCTTCCATCTTTAAAAAGAAAAAACTTGAGAGAGAGAGAGAGAGAGAGAGAGAGAGAGAGAGAGAGAGAGAGCGCTACATTCTTTCTCTTTTGTGGCAGTAGCTCCGGTAAAATGGACTCTCATGGAGACACAAAGCCTTCACCAGTCCCTGATCAAAAGATGGAACATCATAAATTCCTAATCTTATCCATGTAAATTTATATGTTTAGGATTACATGATATGTCTCTTTTCTTCTATGAATAACGTGTTTAATATTCGGCATAGGCCTAGTGATTACGGTAAAGGGGTCTGGGTATTCTGTGGTGCATCTCCTGATGAAAAGGATCTTCTGCTATCAAAGATACTTTCCAGTTCCCGTAATCATGTGTAATACTTTGGTGATTGTATCCGGGGAAGGATTCCTAATATTCATTTTCTGTAATTAGGTTTGTAATTCGAAAAAAAATCAAGGCTTTATTAAGACAAAGATTTTTATTACAATTATAATAATTCATATCTTTATTATCATAATTATTATTAGTAGTAGTAGTATTTTGGGTGAACAAATCATTCAATTGTGAATGGATGTATGTGAGTGTTAGTATTCAAGAGCTGTCATAGTTCTTACCAATTCTTAATGGGCACTACATATGCAAATATTACGAAAGCCACTAAAAATCAAATTATAGACCTATTATCACTGTAAAACGTTTTATTATTATTATTATTATTATTATTATTATTATTATTATTATTATTATTATTAAATGGTAAATGCCATATTTAAAACTGAATAATAATTAAAAGTATAACGTTTCTACTTTATACACATTTACAATTACACTCGGTTGCTTATTATTGGTAGTTTTCGCAATATTGCATTAAGAAAAATCACAATTGTTTTTGGTTTTCATATTTTATTACTTATAGGAGGAACCTGGATTTACTGGTCCCAACCACATTCTGGCGTTGTAAACTGTAGCGTAATTAACTGAGTGATAGATCGATAATAGCTCTTAGGATCCATAGTTAGCTGAACACGGTCACAAAATCTCCAGGATAATGTCTCTTACTTTCTTTCACGAGGTTAAAGCATCAAGTTAGATTAATGACTTTGAGCAACAAAATGTTTGGTAACAATAGAGCCAAACTTCACTCGTTTATCACTTAACATTTTTATTCTATTTTATTTTTCTTTCTCTCACTGTGGGAGGTTTCGGGAAATTTCACTTATGACTAAAAAATTTCCTCTGTGCTGTGGAATAACAAAAATCTACTTAATGTTATCTCTTACAATTAGAAATGGTATTCTCGAAAACAAAATTATCCCTCGTATTAAAAATTACATGCACAGATTTAGAAAATATTCTTAAGGAAGGCAATGAAAAGAACTAATGTTAAAATATGTATCTTAGAATTGAAAGTACCATCAAAAAAAAAAAAGAATACTAATCTATTGATTGATTGATTTGTATTTGTTACAGTAATATCATAGACCTTTATTTTTCTATCGTTTTGTCAATTGACAGAGAGTCGACTGTCATTGAAACTTTGCTAGTTACGAGAAGTTCTGACGTGGTATAAATAATGTAAGTTGGTTGGGCTGTTTTTGAGAAATTTACTGTCCTTGCTAATAGGAAAAAACAGTAGAAAAAAAAAAGTTTCCTCATTGCTTGGTAGAGACCAGAATGTGGACCTTTTGCGTCCGAATACCAGTGGTGAAAATTCTGTCATACCTTTTATTGTTGGATCCGCCTCTCAGTCCTCATATTTTGGACAGAATTTGAAATTACTATAGGGCATCCAAAGGGAAAGGACTTCCACTACTAGATATTGAAAGAGGTTGATGGAAAGTACTACATAACTTCGAGGCCATAGACTCGCTAATGTGGTTGCATCGCCTCTACTCTTTGAGCGCCTTGCTTTCTTATTTTCTTTTCCCGAGGGACTGCAGAAGAGAGCTCTAGGCCAGAAATGTTGGTGCAAGAAGGGAGGGGATGGGAGGGGATGGGAGGGGCCGCCGGAGGGGGGGGGGGTAACCATTAAAGAACGGTTCACGTTATGTACTAGTCTTTTTCAAGATTTTCCTATCAATTCGCTTGGGCGTATACTAAAGTTTTGATTTCCTATTCACATTTTGTATCGTGGATTCTTTTATGAAAATAATAAGACCAAACTTGGTAATACTGACATTGTAAAAAAGATGTGGTTTGGCAGCATTAATAGGATTTAATTGAAACCACATATACATTATTTCTAAAATCTATTCTCTTTTGGCATGGCAGCATGTAGTTTTAGCCATCCAGCAGTAACGATTTGTCACAGTAGTATTCAAAATATCTATTCCCATTTTTTCCCAACGTTTTTGCTTAAAGATTCATGTGCCATCTACTGTTTACCATGATGAGAATTTTCGTTCAGCTTACACTAGATTTCATAGATTTTTAGAGTGAATTACTTGTTGTATGTTTCCAATAATCATCAACAATGGACAAAATGAGTATTAGAAAATAGCATTAAGGAAATGTTGAATTGAATTGCCCCATTAAATAATCTTGCAAATCATGAATCCCTCTTTCCCGTCATCTGTCCAGTTCTTTCCAGATCTCCCTCTATTCCTCCCTCCAAATACTGTTCTTTTCAATAACACATTTTTGTCCATTGTTTTCTCATAAACAAACTATTTTAAAACGCTCGTATCTAGTCTTTAACTTTTGCTAACCTTTTTGTTACACAAATACGCATGTTGACATTTCTAACCCCTTTTCAAATTTTCTGACATCAAACAATAGGTAAATAGTAAATCTCAGCCGCTGATCGTTTTTTATCCATTCGCTTTCAGAATTCACGCTTCACTTCCACAAAGGAGAGGTGGTTCAACTAACATTAGTGCTACAAAAGCTGTGCTGTCATTTCAAATTTGTAGTTTTATCTGTAATTTCAAAATAACTGACCCAGTGACTTGCATTCTGGCTACTGGATTTTGCAGTAATCTGACGCTATTAAGTCACATTTAAGGATTACAGATCAATTTATTGATTTTCTTCAAAGACCTTTATGTTTTTAGTTATCGTTTTCTTATTGTATACTGCAAAAAAACATCAAGTTTGTCAATTATTGATAAGACTATTGAAGAAGTATATACAGGATTCAAAACTTATAAGACATTGTTATCATTTATAGATACTCAAAAAACCTGTTTGATAAATTTAGATATGACTTCATGTAAACTTTTCGTATTGCATAATAATTAATTATAGGTTAGCGATACTATAGCCATTTGGGTAGTTATTGCAGGAATTATTGCATATAGTTTGTCTTGAAAATATATACGAGTTAGATAAATCATATTATGTATATATATATATATATATATATATATATATATATATATATATAGATAGATATATATATATATATAGAAACAAATATTTCATAGAATAAAATTATGCCTTGGCGATCTTCTGTAATAAGTTTATGTTGAGCATATTTTATTGTCCTCGGAATCTGGTATTTCTTCAGCTTAATAAAAGTAGAGTATTTTTATAAGAAGTCTGCTCTCAGAACAACGCACTTAAGAAAGGTGTTTCTCATCACCTTTAGGGTCAAAATTTAACGTGTCAGTTAACTGAAATCTGTGAGGTTCGTTGTTCAATGAAATAGAATCTGCTTTAGAAATTGTAAGGCTTACAATATGTAGACAGTACCAATTTCTTGGGACTACCGTATTTCAGAATTCGGGAAGGATTTAATTTCTTCCACATCTCAAATATCGTGCAAACTCCAGATGCCAGGATTGTTGACCTTGATATACCAAACCGTACATATTACAAACGTTTTACTTTTCTGATTATGTCGGGGGCGAGCGGGTGTAAATATATATATATATATATATATATATATATATATATATATATATATATATATATACATATATACATACATACATACATATATATATATATATATATATATATATATATAGAGAGAGAGAGAGAGAGAGAGAGAGAGAGAGAGAGAGAGAGAGAGAGAGAGAGAGAGAGAGAGAGAGAGAGAGATATGTTTTTAATTTTTGGGATCAATTCCCTGTTTCGGATCGTCGAACGGAACCGTCATCAGAACGTTCCTAGGAAAATCATTTGTATCTCTGATTACTTGTTTTCTGAATTATTTTATCCCCAATCATGGTCATTAATAACTATTTGGATCATCAAGATTGGAAGGCGCCATGAAAAAATCCGTCTGTGGATCATTTTTTTTTTTTTTTATTTTGGGTTAAAGTCTTAAGGAGGATTAACCCTTTTAACATAAGACTCACAAATTGAAGATTTTAAACTAGGCGATCGGATTTTCTTAATTCTGAAGTAGATAAATAATTACAAAGAAAACCCTTGCAGCGTCCTTTCCTTTTATCTTAGTTTTTAAAGGAGGTTGAATCCATTACTCTAAAGATCTTTGTTTTTAAACTGAGAAAGACCAGTTCTGCATTGAAGTAAGAATTACAGCAAGGGATGTTTTTTTTATTCTTACAATCGTTTATCTACTTCGGATTCCACCCATAACGCCTTAAACTATATATAGCTAAATACACAAAGACTGGGATTGATTTACTAGATAATATCCAAGAAAAAAAACGTAAGGATCCTTTCTCCGTGGCGGCAAACGTCGTTAGCAATTCTCCGAGGAAAACAGTCGAACCGAAAGTCGCTTCATAGATCTAAGAAAATCCCATTGTCTTTCAGACGTGGCTTAGGGCTGGTGGAGCCCTATATGTATGAAAGAACAGGAACGGAGGATTGACTTCAGGAAATATTCTTAGTAAGATTAGTTGACACTGCCCATTTGCAAGTCGTCTGTACAGAATGTTCTAACATTGCATCGTCTGCTGGAAAAATACATCTACTGTATATATATACAGTATATATATATATATATATATATATATATATATATATATATATATATATATATATATATATATATATATATATATATACATATATATTTATATATTTATACATATATATATGTGTGTATCAACTCCTTGATATATATATATATGTATATATATATATATATATATATATATATATATATATATATATATATATATATATATATATAATCATCATCATCGTCAGTATTCCCACGCCTAATGACGAAAAGGGGCTCGGTTACATTTCGCCAGTCGTCTCTATCTTGAGCTTTAAAATCATTACTTCTCCATTTATCATCTACTTCACGCTTCATAGTCCTTAGGCATATAGGCCTGGGTCTTCCAACTCTTCTAGTGCCTTGTGAAGCCCAGTTGAAAGTTTAGTGATCCAATCTCTCTTTGGGATTGCGAAGATCATGACCAAACCATCTCCATCTACCCCTCATCATGACTCATCCGCATATGGCACTTGAGTAAGCTCTCTTAAAGTTTTATTTCTAATCCTGTCCTGCCATTTAACTCCCAATTTTCTTCTGAACGCTTTGTTCTTAAATCTACAAAATCTGTTGGATATTTTATCATTGTCATACCACGACTCATGTTGATATAATAACACTAATATCACTAAATTGATATATAGCCTGATTTATTTGTAACTTCAGACCATTTGATTTCCAAATTTTACTCAACCGTGCCATTATCTGATTTGCTTTTTTTCAATCTATCAATAAACTCAAATTCTAACGATCCTGTATTACAGATCTTAGTTCCTAAATATTTAAATGATTCTACCTCATTAATCCTTTTTCCTTCCAATGATATTTCATCTTCCACTGCACATTTCTTTCTAATAATCTCTCTTTCTTCTATTTTTCTTGATCCCAACCTCATGTTATATTTCATGCATTCTGTTAAGCAAGGATTGCAAGTCCTGAGGTGTTCTGCTAATGACAGTGCCATCAGCATACTCTAGGTCAGCTGATTTCCTGTCACCAATCCAGTGTAATCCTCTTCCACTATCCTCAACTATTCAATGCATGACAAAATCCATGAGGAGGATAAGCAACATAGGTGACAACACATTCTCTCTCTCTCTCTCTCTCTCTCTCTCTCTCTCTCTCTCTCTCTCTCTCTCTCTCTCTCTCTCTCTACATATATATATATAAATAT
>NC_090737.1:74873914-74883914 GCF_036898095.1 Palaemon carinicauda
ATTCATAACAGTTTTTACTGTGCGATTCCGATTCATTGTTTCTTAATACCCAACAAATTCTTTCTTGCTCACATTTCATTGCTGAAACTCTAGTAATAAGAATTTCCATTTTTCTTTGGCTGGATTCTGTAACTCACCCTCCGCATCGCCCTCTTATCCCCTCGCTCGTGTTGAGTTTTATCCCTTCTCTCCCTTTTTGTTTTTGCCTTTTCATTTTGTTACGTCGAGTGTTACTGAACTTGAGGAGTATGTAACATCGTTAGGGAGTCCCCCGGCAGTCCCTGGTTCCCGGTACGCAGTTGTGTTATTGCTTTATCAGCTGCGTTCCTGCAGACTTTGCAAGGTTTTCTCACCACGCGTTTTTGAAGCAGATAATGAATCTCTCAGAAGTTGCAAATTGAGTTATCAGTTTTGCTCGAATGACATTGTTTTTATTTATACAATTTCTGAATCTCACAAAGTTGTATTTCTCGGAATGAGTTTCTCAATCTTTGATTGAATTAATTCCTCCAACTTGTTTATATATATATATATATATATATATATATATATATATATATATATATATATATACATATATATATATATGTATATATATATACACATATATATATGTATATATATATATATATATATATATAAACACACACACACACACACACATATATATATATATATATATATATATATATATATATATATATATATATATTCATATATATATATATATATGTATATATATATATATATATATATATTCATATATATATATACATATATATATATATATATATACATATATATATATATATATATATATATATTCATATATACATATATATATATATATATATATATATATATATATATATATATATATATATATATATATATATATATAGATAGATAGATAGATAGATAGATAGATAGATAGATGAAGTGAGATAAACCGTAGTTATGTATGGATGCAAGCATGTTTACGTTTAGACATGCATACCGTTATTTGTATTTGAACTTAGTAATATGATAAGAAAAAAACACACACCATAATCACCTGCCCATGAATGAATGCTGCTGTTATATTATTACGTTGTAAACCTTAGTATTCTGCCTTGGGTTCGATCATACATTTCAACCCTTTGGGAAATGTATTTAGTAGCTGGATCAAATTTTTTGGCCGGTGCTTGTAATAGAAATTTTGGGAATAATCCGGTCACAGGGATGAGAATTAAACATGTATATTGCTTATAACTTCAAAGCAAGCAAGTCTGGTAAACTAATTCCGTTCTGCCATGTAGTAAACATAATGCAAAAAGTTTTATAGCCAAGTAAGGACAAAATTATACAAATTATTCAGTAAAAGGTGCAATTTCAGCTCGGTCCTAATGAATTTGCGGTTTTCTAATGTGGGGCATATTCCTATATTCTCATAATTATAGCCACTTGGAATACATGAATAAATTTACGAAATGCCTAGGGTTTTTGGAGGGTAGTACCACAAGATAGAAAAATTATATAATTCATTTAGAACCCTCGAAAATTAATTAACTTACCTGGAAAATAATCTGCTCTTAATGTCTTAATCATCAGATTCCCAGATGAAATGGGAGACTTAATCCAGTTATAATGAAATGTAAAGGGATTTTATGTATTCTTGGGTAGTATTATGACTAGATACTCTGAATCACAAAATGAATGTGTGGATATTTATATTTGTATTTAGGCTATCGTTTGATGCGTTTGTTCACATATGTGTTTGCATATTAATCATATATATATATATATATATATATATATATATATATATATATATATATATTACAAAGAGGAAGGCAAAACCATTTCTTTTAAACCCACAGTTATAAACTATAAGGTAAAGAACAGTTTCTTGCATATAAAAGAAATCTTCATGTCTCTGTTAGCGCTATTTTCAGAGCGTCAAATATTATATTGTAAAATATTCTTTCATTGCAAAGATATTTTGATTACTTGTCCACTTTTGGATGCCTCATTCATTCGAATATTACTTTGGATTTGCGTTTTGAGTTAGTATGATTAAAGATGAGTTCATTTTGGTCGCTTCTAATTAGCTTTTTGCTGAAAGGAAATGCGTTTCAACCCAATATTGAAATTAGTCCAGTCGTTGCTGTTGTTGTAGATTATACTAGCCTTATGCTAGAAAGGACTCTAATCGTCAGAGTATCCAGTGTTATGAATCGAGATTTTCTCTTCTCAATCATGCTTTTGTTTATTTAATTTTGGTTTTGTATGAGCCATATCTTCTGCCTTCCAAAAGACTTGTCATCCACTTTCATCGGTGTAGTTAAAAATTCACCGGTAAAGAATAAAAATCAGAAAGCAGTATACGTGAGTTAAGGCCTAGGAATTTGAATAACCTTTTCTTAAATATCTAGGAGAATTGGGGGCATGTTTCCAGTAGCAAAGTTACCATGAACTCTGCAAGTATTGAATAATTCTTAGGTGATATCAAGAAAACCTAATGAAAAAAAATAAAATGACTATCCAGGAGAATGATTCCCTCAGTTGATGTTTTTGAAAAATATCGCATTGGGTTTTGGAACTCACATTGTTCAAGCTACATTTAAACAGAAATTTGTTATTGTTACATTAGAATTCCATACTCTGATTTTGTATCATATATGTACTAGATATGGGAAGAGATAGCAACTACAGAGGACATTTGCGCCCTTTTAACGAGATAGAATTTTTTTAAAAACATACCTTTGCGTATTTTTAGTCGACGTTACTTAACATTCACACGTTTGAACATGAATATATAGATCTCGTTACCTCTCCAGTTCATGGGAACAGTCCACAGACAAAAGCGCCCCGCACTCCTTATTGTCAACATGTTTGACTACAACGAGAGTATTAACGGAAAATCCCTTGCATAATACGTAGGTGATGCTGTTTTTAGAATTTATTATATATATATATATATATATATATATATATATATATATGTTTATATATATACAGTATATATATATATATATATATATATATATATATATATATATATATATATATACATATATATTTATATATATATTTATATATATATGTATATATACAGTATACATATATATATATATATATATATATATATATATATATATATACATACATATATATATATATATATATATATATATATATATATATATATATATATATATATACCCCCTAAATATCTATGAAGACAGTGGCAGCTGGGTGACGGTTTTGGTTTAAGGCGATAGACAAACTATCTCTTCGGCTTTTACTCCTGATGTCTGGCGGTTGATCTTACTAGAATTAGTATGGACCGGCAGGGGTTACTTGCCTTAGTTAGATAGGCATTGGCATCACAGGAAAATGGCTATCCTTTGATGTATCTAGCCAATGAATCCTTTATAGATTTAGTCAGTTAATGGAAAGAGAAGATGACAGAATGGCCCCCAGTCCCTGTCGTAGTGGGGTGCTAAGAATTTCCCGGTTTAAAACTACTCAGGTAAAATTGAAAATTAGTATTTGAAATGTTAGAACCATGAATCAGATTGAGAAGTTAAGGCAAGTGGAGATTGAATTTATGAATTATAGATTGGATATCTTGGCCCTAACTGAAACATGTTGGCAAGGAAACTTTAGACCAATGTATATATATATATATATATATATATATATATATATATATATATATATATATATATATATATATATATTGAGAAAGAACAGAAGGAATTGGATGAGAAAAAGGAGGAATAATCATAACACCAAGAGCAGAAAGGGAATTAACCGAGTGGAGAGATATGAATAATAAATTGTTACTAGCAAAGTTCAAATCAAAGCAGTGCAATATGAGTATCATAGTTTGCTATGCACCAACAAATGATTCCTCAGAAGTAAGGGAAGGTGAATACTATGAAGAACTGCAGAGTGTAATAGATGAGATCCCAGAGAGTGATATGAAAATTGTGATTAGCAACTTCAATGCTAAAGTTGGAAGGAATAATGAAGGGATAGAGAATGTGATGGGTGTAGAGGGTCTTGGCGAAGTTGCATATAAAAATGGAGCACATTTCATAAGTTTCTGTTCAGTAAACAATCTTGTCATTAGAGGTACTCTTTTACAGCACAAGGATATCCACAAATATACATGGACTTCATGATGTGGCAATTACAAATATCAAATATATCACATTGCCATTGATAAAGAGGCTGAGAAAATTAAGAAGCAATAGAGGGGCAGATATTGATAGTGATTACTAGCTCCTCATTACCACACTGAAATTAAAACTTAAAACACCCAACAGAAAGGTAGATAGAATATATATAGGTTTGATACAACTAAGCTTTTAGAAGAAGAACAAAGTGAAACCTTTATAGTTGAATGTACAAATTAAGAGCAGACAGTTAATGAAGAATGGTGTGATATAAAGTCAGTTGGTAGAGAAATCTTGGGACACGCAGTTACAAGGAGAAAGCCATGGATATCAAACGCAAATAATATTTGATTGTTGAAAGTTTTCGAGGAAGTAATGACAATCACAAGTGAGGGCATGCTAAATATTTCAGTATTGATAGTGAGGTAAAAAAAAAGAAAAAAGACTGGAATGAGTGGAGAGAATATTTATACAGTAAAGCAGAAGAGGCTAACAAAGTTATGAATTCAGGTAGTGGCTATGATGTAAGAATCGGTCATAGAATTATTAATGAAATCTCGACTGGGGCAAAGAAATATATACCCATCATAAATAGAGATGGATCTGTTATAACAACAGAAGATGAAGAAAGACAACGTTGGATGGAACATTTTAGTGAAGTTATGAATTGGAGATATGAAGGGAATAATTTGATTGATATACCTGAAGCTGATAAAGACCTTGATGTGCCCATGAACGAATTCAATGTGTTTGAAGTCGAAGCTACGATTAGAAAACTCAAGAGATGGAAAGCCCCTGGATATGATGAAATAACCGCAGAGATGATACTGACTGAAAATGAAGTGACTCTCAGAGTACATACAAGATTATTTTGTAGAATGTGGCATGAAGAGGCAAACCCTGATGAATGGGAGCTAGGAGTGTTGGTGAAAATGGCAAAAACAGGAGACCTGATTGATTGCAATAATTACAGTGGCATAACACTTACGTCAGTTGTTATGAAAATATATAGTATGCTTATTCTAAAGAGACTAGAGAGAAAGACTGATGAAAAGCTGAGAGATGAACAAGCAGTATTTCGAAAAGATAGAAGTTGCACAGACAAGATTTTCACTTTAAGACATGCTGTACAGCAATGCGAAAAATATAGAAATCCTCTTTTGATTGCATGGGTAGACTATGAAGAAGTCTTTGATAGTGTGCACTGGCCAATTTTTTGGAGAGTCCTGCATTATGGAATTCCTCTTAAATTTGTGAATTTGATTCAGTGTGTTCCTGAGCATAGTAAGTGCAAAGTTAATGTTAATGGAATCTTATCAATTTAATATCCAATGAACAGCGGAGTCCTCCAAGCCTCCAAGGGAATGTGTTGTCACCTATGGAGTAGAACAGTCGGAGATGGTGGAAGAAGGATTGGACTTGACCGGTGAGGGGAAATTAGCAGACCTAGAGTATGCTGATGATGCTGTCCTCCTTAGCAGAGCACCACAGGATTTACAATGCGTGCGTAACAGAATGCATGAAATATCACACTAAGTTGGACTCAAGGTAAATAGAAGATAGACAGAGATGAGGAGAATGATATATGGAATGTATGATGAAATATCATTGGAAGGAGAAAGAATTAATGAGTTAGAATCATTTAAGTATTTAGTAATTGTGATCTCCAATACAGGGTCTTTAGAATTAGAGTTTAGTGAAAGATTGAAAAAAGCAAACCAGACAATGGCTAGGTTAAGTAGAATTTGGAAATCAAATCGCCTGAAATTACATATAAAAATCAGAATATGCATCAGTTTAGTGAGATCAGTGTTACTATATGGACATCTGTCATTGTACTGTCAATGAAACAATTGCCCATAGATTTAGTAGATTTGAGAACAAAGCCCTCAGAAGGATATTGGGAGATAAATGGGATGACAGGATTAGAAATTAATCTATAAGAGATATTACTCGAGTGCCATATATGGATGAGATCATAATGAGGGGTAGATGCAGATTGTTTGGGCATGCCCTTCGCACTCCTCAAGAGATTACCTCACCAAACGTTCAACTGGGCTCCACAAGACACTAGAGGAGTTTGAAGACCCAGGGCTACATGACTGAGGACTATGAAGCGCAAAGTAGATGATGAATGGAGAAGTATTGAATTTAAAGCTGAAGCTAGAGACGACTGGTGAAATCTAACCAAGCCCCTTTGCTTAGGAGGAGATG
The DNA here is from genome assembly GCF_036898095.1 of Palaemon carinicauda. Classification (NCBI taxonomy): domain Eukaryota; kingdom Metazoa; phylum Arthropoda; class Malacostraca; order Decapoda; family Palaemonidae; genus Palaemon; species Palaemon carinicauda. The sequence goes on from NC_090737.1 coordinate 74,880,295, forward strand.
ATAATGATGATATATGTAATGATTTCATTACCTATCATGTGATAAAGCTGATTGCCAGTTGAATCAGCCTATATGTTTTGTCAAAGACTTTCAGTGTCTAATTTGAGGATAAATCTTAATGGGTACCTTCTGCCTAATCTGTTGCTCGTTTTTTTATAACTTGAATCTAACTTTTGGATTGGGGATAATATAGCGTTCATGGGTAATTCATCCTTTCCTTGGACCTTTGTTGTGTGCTAAAATATTACATTGACCTCTCTCTCTCTCTCTCTCTCTCTCTCTCTCTCTCTCTCTCTCTCTCTCTCTCTCTCTCTCTCTCTCTCTCCATTGAAGACTTAATTCACACTACTTGTCAGGTCATGCCTTAAAAGTTTTGTAAATTAAAAGAAGCCGTGTTTATTTTTATAAATTGGACAAACGGCAGAACATTATTATTGTTGTCATATTCTTAATTTGAAATTCTTTTGATGCATCTTGCCTTATACCTGCATGAGTAATTAGAGGACGGCTGTATGAACGATAATTTGATATGTAATTATTTTTTTTCATACAACCTCTGTTACATCATTTTTTATTGCTTATTCGTCTGCTCTTGGTTTGTTTTGCAAATATGTTGCTCTTAAGTTCTCTTTAGTCAAAGAAAATGGATGCGTTCATATCTCCAAAATATTTTTTTTTTTTTGGTGTGTGTGTGTGTGTGTGTGTGTGTATAGAAGTATTGCTATGCTATGGTTGCCTTTCTTAAATCATAGTTACCTAATAGCTGTTGAAAGAAAAAAGATCGCTGGAATTCTCAATGACCTATTGCCTTTATTTAAATACCATTAAAAAGTATGAGATTTTTTCCCAAATAGACAAGCAAAACTCAATCTCCTCTACAGTAGTACAATATTTCTAAATGAAGAATTTTTGCAAGGTCTTAGTGATGCTAGAAAATGGTCAATTCTGATATATTCTTACCTTTGTCGGGATTCCAGCATAATCTTGAATAATATTAGAAGACATTCAGTCTTTTTCTAGTATGCCATGTTCCATGACGAACATTTTACTGTACAAGACCATTATAATATGCATAAAAGCTGGAATTTTATTAACACTGGTAAAGTGATTTATAGAGAAATAAATATTACTGTCATATGGTATTGCTGCTGGATTCTATTAAACATTGAGCAAAAACTGAAGACTATTTCAATATTATTTTCATGTGTACTTTGTTTATTTGGAAGGAGAGGAAACTTAACTACTTCCGTCCGTTGGCCGTGAGCTTCTAATGGAGGCGATGATATTATTCATTAGTTGAGCCAGCCATTTGTGCATACAACAGAGATTTGTTCAGAATCGTCTCTTCTGGAGGGAGAAGGAGCAGAAAGATATGCTTCCAGGCTAGATTTGTCGAACATTAATATACAAATGTCAGAGAAATTAAAAAAAAAAAAAGCACTCAACGGAAAAGTAAGAAAAAAATAGTCTATTTTTACCAAGGAAATAGGAAAAAGTGACCATGTGAGCAAATTTGAAGTTAGTTATTAATTGACGCAGTTCTTTCAGAAAAGAGTTGCCAATCTAATCCTCGAAATTGTGTGCAATAGAGGTTATATTCCTTTATTGTATTTGAATTTTTGAGTATAATTCATGGAATTTCCGTAAATGTGGATGATAACATGTAGCTTACGTGTAATATTAGAGAAGGGTAGGCATTTTTATTTCCTTTTCTCATATTTTGTGGACAGTTTTAGAGAATATATTTAGAAGACTAGCTGGGATGTGTCAGTTTTTAAGTAAAACCAATATGTGTCAAAGGAAGATTATATATTTGTCCGAGTTTGGCGTCTCGGTGGTTATATTAAGCAGTTGCAGAAGCTACAAGTGGTCCTTGATGATTCGGGATTTTATAAGATAAAAATGCTGACAGCGAAGCAGTTACTCGATCAATTTATCCTCTAATTAGCAGTAAAAATTATTAGAAATGGGGGATACTTCTTAAACTCACTTTATAGCATGGTGTTCAAGACATAGTAGTCACGAATAACCATCAAACCTAAACATTTGATAGAAACTGTCGATTTTCATTCTATCCATTCTGGAAACCTTCAGGTAATTTGAGGTATCTCTTGTTGATATATCACATATGCAATTGCATTTCCGGTTCTCATCACTGTCACTTGATCGAGACTTTCAAGGATTTTAGTAAGGCAGCCTTTTCTCAAAGAAAAGGAGATGACAATTTGCTTTATTCCATTATTTAATCCAAGTTTGCGATCAATATGAGCGTAGAACATAGCGTTTTCCACAGTATATTATTTCTTCTATAATCAGGAGAGTTAGCAATGCATTGTAATCTCGTGTTTCATCCGAGTTTGCGACCACAATAAGCGTAATGCTTTTCATCTATTTTTCTATTTTATTTTTCTTTTTCTGGTGAAGTTTCAAGCATTTACGTCAGCAGCATCTCACATCGTAACAAAGACAATGTCTTGCTGCCTCTCCGCTCCTTAGTCGTCGTGTAAATTTATGTAGATGTTTTTGTCAATTTGCGAATGCAAACGCAGAAATCCTCTGATGCTTCGCAGAGAACATCCTTCTGGCCCTTGTCACCCTAATGCAGACAACAATGCCAATGCATTTTCCTCTTCATTTCTGCCCGGAAAACACGCGCTGAAAATTCAGTAGCTTGGCTTTGCCATGTCACCTTATGCTTTCTTAGCTCAAGATGGGATGTGTCTGTGTCTTTGTTTTGCATCCTTTTCACGTTCAGGGGAGAGAGTCGTATCTTGTTTTTGTCATTATCATTATTTACAGTAGAAGTAGCACCACTAGCTGTACGAGTAGTAATAATGGTAATGGTACATCAATTAGCTTGTTGATAGAATGAAAGGGATTTTATTTTTAAGAATAAAATTTGCAACTTAAGAATAATTGTTACTCATGGTGTATTTACGGATATTTATCGACTTAAAAACCTATAAAACAACAACCCTTGACAGATGTATGTAGAACATATCGATGTTCAAGAAATTTATAAGAGGATGTTAAAGCTATTATTACTAAATATTAAGAAAAAGAGGATTCTTTGAAAATTAAGAGGGCAAACTCTGTCTACCTCCTGCCATATCATTATTATCAATTTGGCACCAAAATATGACACTTGGATGAGCCTAGGATGACGTATTCATTCACTGGTTAAAGTGGAAGATGAATGTATATCAAGAACAGAGTACTGTATTCATAGGACAACATTCGTTTGTAGTTTATGCCAGAAAAGCTGACTTGAATAAACCGCATGTATAGTACTATTCATTTTAGTCTTAAGATAGGAAGAGAAGTATTATATCGTGTTGATCGTTTTATTAGTTTTGAATTTTCTCATGAATATTCACAGCGTTTCTTTGAGTCCTAGCACACATTGTGAGACAAACATTGGTTCAGTGGTCTGGGTGCGGGTTCTCAGACTCCACGTTCGGTATCAGGTATTTACAAGTCCACCCACCTACTATGAGATTCAGGGCCTCTGTAACACGGTTTTTTCGCAATAACTTTTTTTCTATGAATTTCATAAATATAACGCTTATTCAGAATGCACATTATATCTACACATAAATTTTGACTATATTTTGCATTAC
>NC_090737.1:74888914-74903914 GCF_036898095.1 Palaemon carinicauda
GATCGGTCATGGTATTCTGTGAATCCTTGTGAATAATCTTATACGTATTATAGACTTAATCTTAATATTTGTTGATTAAGTTCAGAGTATACAAATATCATTTTAGCCTAAAATTTCACTATCATAGAATTTATATTTAAATGTAATGCTAGCTTCAAGTCAATGTATTCCAGATGAAGAGTGTCATAAGATAAAAAAGCGGTTCGAAACACATGGCGACACAAAGTAATAAATGGAGGAAAACTAAAGCAGTTATCCTGTGTCACTGAAAACTAACATGACATCAATTATTCTGGAGAGATGATATCTTTGATTTTTGGATGCCACTAAGATAGTGCTTACTCATTATAAACTTGAACTAACATTTCCAAGTACCATATATATACATATGTGTATATATATATATATATATATATATATATATATATATATATATATGTGTGTGTGTGTGTGTGTGTGTGTTTTAATGCATTATACATGTATATTCTCTTTGTGGGTATATATATAAGCCTGTGGGTAGGCTATATATGAATTAGGAAATGTATTGGTGCAGAAGTAATTGAACCCGGTCACTTATTGTTAAAAAGAAGCTATATATATATATATATATATATATATATATATATATATATATATATATATATATATGTATATAAATGTATATATATACGTATATATATAAATATATATATATATATATATATATATATATATATATATATATATATATATATATATATATATATGCGTGTGTGTTTGTATGTCTGTCTTTATATGAGAATACAGTAGATGCAGATACTTTCTTAAATTACTAAATTTTTGCATGACATTCATATTCATGTTCCAAACCAAGCACAAGTAGGAAACTTCCTTACCGGAAAAGGTCAAATCTTGGGAAAAGGCAATACTTTGTCTTGATAGTAATTCAAGCTAACAAGAACAAGGAATTTATATAGCAAAAGGAAACCTTATTGAAGAAGTTCCTGTCGTTTGCATATACTGTAGTATTTATTGGCCATTTATGTATCTAATGTCTTATGCTGATTTAAGAGTACGTTTGTATGCAGCTTTGCTTTTATTATATTTAATATACGGATTTGTCGGTTATTAAATAGCATATATATATATATATATATATATATATATATATATATGTATACACACACACACACACACATATATATATATATATATATATATATATATATATATATATATATATATATATATATATATATGTATGTACATACACACACACACACACATATATATATATATATATATATATATATATATATATATATATTTATATATATATATATATATATATATATATATATATATATATATATATTAAGGGTTATTGACGTTTAATTCTGTATGAAATACGTAGTTTTAGAATAGAAATCACTCAGAGAAACCGTGTTCTTATAACTACTTCATCCGCGTTAATTTAAAGGATTAATGGTCGTTCATGAGTGGCAGAGGCAAAAGACGGGACAAAGTCCTAAGACCAGACATATATACATAGAATCAGGGGCTATGCCCCAGTCTCTACCCAAGCTAGGACTAGGTTATGGCTGTTGATGACCACTTAGTTCAGGACGGTGGGGTTGCAGACACTATTAGAAACTACCGGCATTTACCCTGAGATTGGCTTCAACTACCGTTCAAAAGATTATGAGACAAGGACATTTCCAACAAGCTTCCGCCATTGATAAATGTGTACATAGGTGTCTAGATTATTTATAGAGAATGCGTAGGTTTTTGATAACGACAATGGCACGGTTAGAAAACAAAACTAAAGTTATTGTCCGACAGGATCATGCATGTTGATTAAGGGTTGGGGGTGGGGGCGTTTTTAAGGTGACATTCATAATAGAAAATCAATCTTCTTCCTCCATTTTGGTAGGAACACTGGCTCTCATTATTATAGTCAATGCAATTCCTTGTTAATATGAGACCCAAAATACATAAATATTTAACATATTCACTGAAGCTTACAAAATTGGAATATCCTAATATATGCTTGTTCCTTCGCGATATGATATGAAGGATAAATTCACATGATCCCATAATACTCGACACTAAATATTCAAGCAATTTCCGTGTTCCTTTTATCAACAGGAATTTTATTTTTCTATAAATGTCCTTTTATGTAGTTTTATTTCTTGAAAAGAATTTACTACTTATTGTTTAAAAGCAACCTCCTGTGATTCCTTTTATCAACAATGCAATGCCATGACATTAAATGTAGTCTCTTAATTAGTATGAAGATTTAGTTATTAAATTTCATCAATTCCTCAGCCTATTCAGGATTTTACGCGTCATTATTATGTGTTAAATGAAATAGTTTCAGCTATAAAGCTTAAGAAATACTTTCTCATTCCCTCATGGATCTCCTTATGTTTATGTTTTCCCAGTAGATTCTCCGAAGTACAATTTTATTCTAAATATTAATTCAATTTTATTTTGCTTTGCATTTCTTGTTTTAGGATTACCTGTTGGATATCTCTCAATACATTACATGTACTACATAAAGGTGTATTTATCTTCTCTAATTTATGTATATATGTACTCACTCCTTCATGATAAATCCTTGAATTTCCCATTAACGTTTACTTCTTTTTTTCCTACAATAAGCCACCTCTCGTTTTCTTGTTGTAGGCTTAAAGGTTCCGAGTCATTTACGTGATTTAATGCTGCCCCATTCCTCTTGCGATGTTTTTGCCATTTTTCTTTTTAGAAGTGTTTTTTCCTCTGTCATAGACAAGTTGTTTTTGGTGGTAGAGCAATTGTGCAACCCCTGCTTTGCAAGATAATTTCCTAAAATTCCACTGTGGCTGGGGATTTTTCTACAGTTATACAGGATTATCTCTGTTTTCCTTTCAATTTGAGTTGGGGGGGGGGGTGGGGGGTTAATAGGATCTCTTGTATAATATGAACAAGTAGTTTGGATGATTTTTTATCGCGTTTTATCATGGAAACTGAAGTCATTGGATCTGTAAATATTTTCTTCCTCTCTGAACATGTAATTACCTTCATATGAAACTACAGTAAAAATTAATGTTATTAACATACGCTAATATAGCAAGTAATTGTAACAATCGTACATTACTGGAAACAAGCACCATGATTGGAACAAATTCCTTGGGGGATTGTTCTGTTGATAAACCCGTTACCCAACTAAACATTCAAGATGGCCGCTATGTTCAAGATGGACGTCATTAAATTTACAGATTTATTGCATTTTTTAAATAGAATAACAAAGACTTATTTGAATGATCATTGCGTCAAATCATACATTTTTCACCATGTAGAATTAAAATTTTTAACTGTCACTATCTTTCTTATAGAAAGATATTCCTGGAATCATAAATAGAGTAAAAAGTGCCCTTATCATAGGTACCGTCAGTTTGATATGTTATCGGATGTACATGTAGGCAGTAGGACTACATGCATTTACCACATATTATCTTACTGCTTGGATGGATATACTACCAAGATTCTAAACCTCGCATCTGCAGCTAAACAGTGCTGTGCAGGTCAGATCAAAGCAGATTCATTTATGTAGGGTGAAGAATTTCTACTTGCATCCAAAGTTGGTCAGCTGCCTGCAACTCTCTCCAATGGGTGGAAGCTCTATCCAAATGATTTCCCATAGATCTCCTCTTTTGGTTCAGTCTGAGCTGGCAGGAGACTGCATTTCTGGTTAATGTACTGCTGACTGACTCCAGATGCAGCCCTCTTGGTAGGCAACACACTTCCCATGCTGATTCGGCGCTGTTCCTGTTGAAGGAAAGGTCTCTACTTCTGAGCAAATATGCCTAACCTCGCATCAACATCTTCAGCTGTGTGGGATCTGTTGTATATTGTGACCACAAGTTCTTCAAGATCCCCAGGTCTTCATCAGCCCCTATCAGTGAGTACTGTAAAGGACACTGGAAACTTCATCACATACATCCCAGGTTTGCCAAGCAGACTTCTTCCCTTTGCCACGAAATGCTGAAACGACATTGCTGCCAGTGAAGGCATGGGAGAAGAGAATCCTTTTGCTCCAATTTGCAAGAGTGCAACACAAATGATGAAGAAAATCCCAACGCAAGTTCTGTCCTTGGCGAGAGGACAGCCACAACTGCAGCAGACCTAACTCCCGAAGTGCCTGTAGAACACTGACTGTAGTGACGACATCTGTTTTTCTGCCTTTAAATAGTGCGGTTACTGACAGCATCTTCTTTATTGGTTACAATTATCACATTTGGTGTAGTTATTCGTGCAGTCTTATCAGCCAGAAATTTGAACAGCTCGACTTTGATATCATTTCTCTCATGAAGTTTCACCAGTTTGAGGGAATTTTTCCCTCTCTAGTCACCCTGGGTCTCACATCACAGCCTCGCTTTGATCTAGTTTCAGCATTCAGAGAACATAACTTGTATTGTAGGAAGGACATAAGAGGTTACATACTCTTCAATTGTCTTTGAGCTCCGTGAGGCAGACTAGGCAGACTATTCACCAAAACTGCACTATCAATGAGGATGATGTTAGCATCTGGCGCTGCTTCAGTGGTTGTAATTTGACTTTTAATAATGGCGGTGGAGTGGGTATTCTGAGAGGTGTGGAGCTTTTCACCATCACTGAGGTCAGCAGAATGTGAGTGGTTCTCGTTAAAGAAAAACTCCATGTTAAATTCTTTGCTCTGGCATGATATGAACAGCTTGGAGAACAGTTGACAGCCGACTTTCAGCAATGTTTGCTTTCAAGAGTCAGCAGAGGATGTTACTTATCCGAAACAATTCATCCCTGTACTTCTTGATTGGTTTATAGAAAGAGGATTCTTTTTCCCTATTCAGTCCTTTTATAAACTCCTGGAAATGGACATTTCATTTCTCAAGGTGTATGCTGATCAGCTCACTAGCAGTTTGTTGACTAATATCCTTTGCATCAATTGAAAGAAATTATCAGCTCTCCTCCTGGAAAGGATTGCCTATATATTTAATGGCTTGTGATAACCTTCCTACTTTCTCAAGGAAGACTTTTTGTGCTCATTCTGTCTTTGCATTGTGGCTGGTGCGTTCAGTACCCTCTTTGGTCCCACTTGCTACCTCATACTGTGCAAACAAGTAGGTGACTTTCGGACCAGCTATCATTCATCTTTTTCTGGCTCTTCAGTTTTATTTCGTTAAACATAAGGCTAAACCGTTGGTGATGTTGTGCCTTGTTCTTCTTCAAAGGCTCTTTAATGTCACCACTATCATGAAATTTGGCTGGATCCAGAAAAATAAGTTTTTAGCACGTTTGACAACTTGAGCTCTTCACTCTCCTTCTGGCAAAGACAACACTTTTTCCATTCAGCCTGGAATTTAACTGGTACTAGACCTATATTTGTCATCTTGGTGAATGTTATTCAAGGTACCACTGTTTTATAGTTATCTGTATTCAGTGCATCAAGCTCGAGTGTTTATCATTTTACCACATTGATGATAATCATGCACAGTAACGTATGGGAGATGACTAGGTTCGAGTATAGAAGCGTATGTCCTACACCTAGCCAAATCATTCATCCAGTATCATTTATGTCCCATGCGATCTGTATACCATCTAGGAAATTACATGAAAAGCTATATAAAGTTCTGTAAGTTTAACTCAGCCCTCGTGTGCTGACACACCCTGTTAGTTCAGGATTTGCTGTCTAACAAAACATCTATATTAACCTACATATAATCTAGAGTAGCTAACTCGTGTGTGGCTTATTCGGCAACATTTGAGACACTAAGCTAATTGTATAGGTACACTAAACAGTTATTCAGCTGAGTTTCACAACAGCAGTAGCTTTCGGTGTTCCTTAGCTGCGTATTGACATCCTTTCTTTTTATACAAAGAAGCTAACAAGTCAGTGATTCTAAATTCGGAATCTAATTGGAGAAATATGTATGAAATGATCATTCAAATAGGAGAAGTCGTTGCCATTTTATTGAGAAATGCAGTATTTCTGTATATACAATGGCTGCCATCTTGAATGTGTTGGTGGTTAACGGGATTTCAATAAAAGATAAATCTTCAAGAAGTATGTTTGCCAATTTTGGTGTTTGTCTATAGAAATGAAAGATTCTGCTGAAAATTTGCTGTTGCCTGCTGCAGTATGCAGTATGCTGCAGCACAAGAGCCTCTCCATTTCCTTGGGAATTGGGAACGAGGCTTTCCTAACACAATCTATTGCCAAGAAGAATATCCAGAAAATCTGTTTCACCTCGTACACAGCTATATCTATCGAATTCAGGTTCATTCCAATAAAGATGGAAGTGGTTCTTTCATATCATCGTCTCTGAATTTTACGGTTATTGTTCTTTAGGCGAAAATTTACATATGAAGTCTACTGGTCTTTAGATTTTAGTGCATCTGTAACATGTTCATTTCAATTCCTGAACGGGAAAGTTTAACGTTATCCTTTTATTTTATATGCTGTTTTACAATTCTTCTCTGTTAGAATCTTCTGCTTGGAAAGACTATAGTTAATGTTTTTAAACTCAAAATTACTTCCCTTGCACCATCGTCTGCCCTCCTAAATACAGTGAAACTGATTCATCCCATCTTTATTGTAAGATGTGACATTTTTTGAAAATGTATACCAGCATATATATATATATATATATATATATATATATATATGTGTGTGTGTGTGTGTGTATATATATACAGTATATATATATATATATATATATATATATGTGTGTGTGTATATATACATATATATATATATATATATATATATATATATACATATATATATGTGTGTATATATATATATGAAGTATATATATATATATATATATATATATATATATATATATATATATATATATATATAATGCGTAGGACTGTTCAGAACCCACTTGACTTACGTTTAGTAGGTCGTGAATGGCCCTTGACTTGCTGCTCACAAGTCCACGTAGCTATAGATTTCTATTGTGCAGTTGGACACAGAAGTCCCTGGCACACCTCGCTTAGAACAAGTGCACCTTGCTGTTCCCTTACTGCGCGGCGAGTAACCAAACAGCTAGTATAAGGAGATATGGTAGAGGTGGTGGGCTGGGCTAAACACAAGAACTCATCGCACAGTAAGGGTTTAGCTGGGTGTACTTTCTCATAACGAAGTGTGCCAGGAATTCCTGTGTCCCCCTGTACCAGTATCTGCCTGGGTTAAGACAAAATGCAAGGGGAAAAATCACTTTTGAGGACAATATGCTGAGAGATCGGAAGCGAGTATTTAAGGGACACTCCCTCCAAATGGGATGAAGGCACATGATGAAATATATATGCACAGTATATATCTGTATATATGCTGAAAAGGTTATAGAGCAACATATTAAAAGTATAAAAATATGTGTATTTCTGTAAATTATAATAGATAACTTTATTGTTTTCGTTCATCAGATTATGAAGGAAAGCTTTTTATAAAGTTCTCTAAATAATTTACAAAAAATGCACATATTTTTATATTTTTATACTCGTCTCATATCTTTGTAGCATCTTTTCAGCATAATAAGGAAGTATGTCATAATACTTATTTGCACCATAGTATATATCGAGGCCCTGTACGTCAATAGGCGTAGGTGGAGATGATGATGATGATGATGTTATTGATATATATATATATATATATATATATATATATATATATATATATATATATATATATATATATATATACACACATACACACACATATATATACTGTACATGCGTATATATATATATATATATATATATATATATATATATATATATATATACACTCTCACAGGTTCAACCCATCCTATTCCCTCCTGCTTTCCTAGCTACCACATGGAAGTTTAGGCACTTTGTAAGAATTTGTCGTTTCTGAGTGTTTGCCGCTCAGCGTGAAAGGAGATATCTAAATATTTTAAAGATGTGCCACATATACTAATGTGTAGTTTTTGTTTGACGTTTTGACGTTTTGTAATCTTTGGAAAATTAGAATAGAAGAAGGAAATCGGTTGGGCAGGTAAGCGAATGATCAGGGCAGCGAGACTTCATCTAACCTCCTGCCTCTTACCAGAAATATCTTTTGTAGTTGCTCCTTCGCCGATATAGCCCCGAGAGTACTAAACTAGTAACAGGTTTATTCACTGGAAACAATGAGGCTGTAGCTGTAAATCCTATTTAAACAACACTTTGTTTTATATGGGATGGGAGTGGGGGTTTCAACTTACTGAAATGGCATATTGTCTTTAAAAAAAATGCCTGATTTCGGAAATATGCTCGAAAGTTGTCTTTCACTTTCCAGGCAGAATTTCAGGAGATATTTTATTTGTATAATAATTCCATATTGCTATTGGTAAAGGATCCATTTTGAGCAAAAGCTAGAACGCTATAATATTCCATCCGTTGTTCAAATTTTTGTGTGAATTTTGCTCGATTGAAAAGGCCTTATTGGGAATGATCTTTGGCTTTTAGTCTCTTCTTTTGCCAACAATGTTTAACATCTCTCTCTCTCTCTCTCTCTCTCTCTCTCTCTCTCTCTAACACAATTCTGTTAGTGAAAATAGTTTATAGGTTATATAGCACTCAGCCGCGTGTTCCTTATAACTTCAGCAATGAAGGATTTTGATATATGTATGTTTGGTGTAGATATATGGATATAACTGTACGGGTGTGTATGTAGAGATATGTATAGATGCGTACGTGTGTTTGTACTTCCATTTGTTGTATTCTTCCTTGTATGTCAAGTTATTTCTTAAAAAGAAAATATATATTACAGTCTTTATATGTCTGTGTAAATGGTAAAGGTATATCATGGTGCTTCTTTGTAAAAATTTCATATGATGTCTGAAGGCAAACATTTTTCATGAACTAGCAATCAACTTTCAACCTGAGTCTCTCTCTCTCCTCTCTCTCTCTCTCTCTCTCTCTCTCTCTTCTTTTTTCGTATTTCTAAAGCGAGGAATATTTTCTGTTTCATTTTATGAGAGAGAGAGAGAGAGAGAGAGAGAGAGAGAGAGAGAGAGAGAGAGAACATATTTTGTTGATTTGAAATTTCACATCTGATGAAGTCATTTGAAACTTGCTGTCCTTTGGTGTGATTACGTAGATTAACATATTGCTAAATTAGTTGTATTAATTGGTTTTCATGTTGTTTTTTCTGTTTTGCTTTTAAATTTTTCTAGCTATCTAAAATTTAATAACTTAAATTTTTGGGTTTTGAATGTATGATACCGGGCGGGGGGAGGGTGCATTGACCATTTAAAGACTCTGAGTAATTTATTTATGACTTAGACAATTACATGTAAGCTCGTTCAACTGTACTTTTTCGGGCAGATTTTCCTGGTATACTCGTGCCTGTAGGTGCTGCACGGGCCTAGATATTCTGATCATTTGAATTGATATTGTGATTTCTTAGTAGGTGCAAATAATCCTTGTTTGGACCGACAGCAACTACTACTACTACTACTACTACTACTACTACTACTACTACTACTACTACTACTATTACTACTACTACTACTACTATTACTAATAATAATAATAATAATAATAATAATAATAATAAAATATAGAGAACAAGGTTACATGTTGTACTTATTTTTTTTTTTATTTGGTGCCTTGGTTTTTGGGTCATTGGTGATTTGACGAATTATATTTTTCTCTTATCTCCATGTCAAAAAAAATTTCAACTGTTATCAGGTTTCCACTTTATACTAACCGACAAACAAAAAAAGGAAGACAATTTTAATTATTTCTTAACGTCTTCTTCATTGCTCCATTATTATATGCATATTCTTTCAAACTTTTGTACTGCCGATATTCATGGTTAAGTAAACAAAATTCATCCATTAGCAAATACCAAGAAACTGTGAAGGAGTGAAGGCAACATTCTTCTAATTCACCCAATTCACAGTAAATGTCAAAACTGCATTGGAAAGTTGGAATTGATATAGAATCATTGATTTTTTTAAGAAGGAACATATCACGTTTTACCTTGAGATTGGAATTGTCTGAAAGGCTGTAAATCTCTTCTTTTACGATCAGGATTCTAAGGAAGATGGTCGTTTTTGGTCGTTTATATAAGTTTAAAATGTATTTCTAGATGAAAGCTGTGTAAAGGTTATTGATATCTTCTTCACTCTCCTTTTATTCCTCTGCTTCATTCTCCTGGAAAGAAACTATATTTGCAAAGGCGTTGGGTGGAATATGGGTGGAAAAGAGGTTTTCTTTATTTTTCAATGTCAGATCTTTCGTACGCTCTTGGGATAGATATCAAATGAAAATGTTGACTGTGACTGGGAGCAATATGCTTTACTGTTTTGGTGTATGTGATTTACCTGACACGAAATTGACTAGCGAATTCATCCATAAACGATATCCCTGAGGTTAAGTAAAGAAAGAGGTAGCCGTAAGAGTTAACTAGAACGGGCACTTGGTAAAGCGCATACCTTCGTCAGCATCAAGTTTTTCTACAGGAAAACTGATGATGTTGTTGGTATTTGATCCCCAAAAACAAATGTCACAAGAAAGGGAAAGGAATTGTGTACATTTGTGGCACTAGTTTCATGCAAATAAGAAAAAAATTGGCCACAATATGGGAAAAAGATGTTTTTGATCTTTTCGTTACCTTGGCTTTGACTTTCGACCCACTACCTCCCAAATCTGATAAAATTGTCCTTGGATTATGGTGAATCATCCCACCAAATTTCATGAGATTCGGTCAAATAGGTTTTGAGTTATGTGAATCACTTATACACAGACAATCATACAAACAAATAAATACACAAACAAGGGTAATGACTTCATTTTATCTTGTTGTATATTACAAGATAGGCAATTGAATTATGCACATTTTGACACTAGTTTCATGCAAATCGGATAAAGATTGACCACGATAGAACAAAATAAGTTTTTGACCTTTTTCGGACCTTGGCCTTGACCTAAGACCCAGTCGCTCCCAAAATCTAATCCAATCATCTCACCAAATTTCATGAGATTCGACCAAATAGTTTTTGAATTTTCTGCTTCGTTTTTAACCTTTTCTGGACCTTGGCCTTGACTTTTAACGCCAAAATCTAATCAAATTGTCTTTGGTTCATGGCCAATCATCCTACATACACATAGACTGACAGACATACAATCATACGCCTATCAAAGCATAACCTTTGCTGCAACGAAGTTGGCGAAGGTAACGAGATTGACGTATGTTGCATAAGAGTAATCCGTAAATTCGAACATTTTTGATAAATGAACCTTGAAAGTTTGAGATAGAATATATATGTTCATTGGTGATACTAATTGCGGATCTATTTTGATTTATATTTATGAAGTATATGCTGGAGTTATTTTAACAATATTTATATAAAAAAAAAAAAGGGATCTCGGAATATATATGCACGAATTTTGTACTTGGTAAGTATTTTGACAAACAATAGAGAGGATGGCATTCAAGTTTCCGACATCACAGGAGCGCAATGAAATATATATTCTTGATTCATTTGATGTAGCCGTCATAAGTGCTCTTGTTGTCACTATCATCATTATTATTGTTATTATCATTAACTTAACCTCTCTAAGATCATAGACTTTAATTGAATATATTATTTCTCCTATTTTTATTTAATTTAAAGAGATTTAAAACCTCTCTTGAATTTTTTTTTTCAATATTTTATATGATTTGTTTGAAAAGGCTGGAATTAACCTTCAGTCTTACTGTATATAGATAAGGGAAATGTTCTACGAGTTGTGAACCAGACTTACAACATGTTTCTTGGCTATCAAGATTTTACTCGAGTAAATGGTAACGTTTTTATACTTCAGTGATATTAGGCGGAACTCATGAGGTTCGACTCTCTCTCTCTCTCTCTCTCTCTCTCTCTCTCTCTCTCTCTCTCTCTCTCTGTCGTTTACATGCATATAATAGTAAGGGGAATATTTTTTATTATTATTGTCATGTATGTTATCTTTTTATCTTGTAACATTTTTCTCTGAACAATATAGAAAACTTGAAGTTCATTTTTGCAAAATGTAAAAATTATTATTATTATTATTATTATTATTATTATTATTATTATTATTATTAATGTAAACCAAGCTAAATCTACAACAGATAAGATGATTAGAAGATAGGTTTTGTATGGAAAAGCATTAATACATTAATGACATTTCACTTTTAAAGCAACAGTGCAGCGCTAATTAAGCATGTTAAGATAAGTATCGCCAATACTGCTAGAACGACCATTGGCAAATTACTTTTGCTTTGAATAAACAGAAAACTTCCGGCACAGGAGAGAGTGACTATAACAAGTAACTTCCAGACATATTAGTTGTGTTGCTTTCAAAACCAATTTATGATATAATATTGAATATCGTTTTCGAGAATGTTACTTATATGATTGCTAATTTTGAATATTATGTACAAGCCCTGTGAGTGTAGATATTTTTTTAGCATATTGTTGTGTTATTTCCGTAACCTTAATTATTTTTTCAAATTGAAATCTCAAGTATTTGATTAGATTATTTTTCTTTAGCATTTAGTGTACTAATTTTATTCCTGACACCCTTGTTTTTAGATTGACCACAGGAGAAATTTCTTGAAAATATTTCTATGTTACTAAGTTTTAATCAAGAGCAGCATACGGGAGGCATGTTGTTCTTGATTAAAACTTTTTGTTTGATAAAGTTAAAAGAAAAAAAAATTATGAATTCATCATATTATAGTTTAACTGCCCAAATTTACTAGACCTATGGATATGGGCAGAAATAATGTGTTTTACCAAGAAACCATAAGAATATTGACTTGGCAAACTTTCTTATTGAATGTACAGAAGCTCAAACTCATTTGTTTTTTCTCGGTGTATGTAATGAAGATAGGGATATAGATGAATATTGTCAAGATAGAGTGTTTAATGTATTGCATGTATTATTCTATTCTTATATTCAGGAAATGACACCTTATAGACTACGAGGGAACGTTATATATACTAGAATAAGCTTAAGCTTTAGCCACAAATTTCCCCCCCCCCAAAAAAAAAAGAAAGAAAAATAACCAGTGGACATTTCAGAGAGCGAGTTATTCTTGATGGGGTGTAACAAAATATGCCGAGCTTAGATTTTCTTGTACCTTAACATTTTTTTTATGTATAGTATATATATATATATATATATATGTATATATATATATATGTATGTATATATATATATATATATATATATATATATATATATATATCTTAGGTGTATTTTGTGTATTTTAGAATGAAGGAGAATTTTCACAAGAAAACAATAGCTTTGATGATTGTTGACGTCACCACCATTACGGAGGAACAGTTCCTTGAAGGAGCAGCATTTTATCAAGAATTGTTGAAAACCTTTTGCGTCTTGTGATGCGAAGTAGATTGTTTAACCTTGACTGCTGTCTTCGTGTTTCTGTCGGTATCTTGTCCCCTTGACTACTTTCTTTCTACAACTTTCACTCTCTTTCTTTTGGTCTTATTTCTGAGCTATTCATCTATAAAAATATATATTTGCTTTAAAGTATGAATCTTTTCGTGAGTACATTTAGTGTATATGTGTGAGTGAATATCTCTCTCTCTCTCTCTCTCTCTCTCTCTCTCTCTCTCTCTCTCTCTCTCTCTCTTCTTATGAACTGACATTAAGGAACTAAACTTAATATCTTCTTCATCTTTAGGTGTCTTGACCCCAAGGCCGAACATTACTATTAATCCCATATTTTTGTTGTTCTTTCTTTCAGACTTTAAAAGTGACGAAGCATCGAGGGGGGACAAAGACGCGTCGGAGGGACCTAAGAATATATACCACGGTATAAGACCCCACATTTTATATATATATATACCATATATGCATATATAAATTTGATACTCTCACCGGTTTTTATATATATATATACTTGCATTTCTTACAACTCTCCTCCTGGGGTCCCCCTACAACAAGGGCTGGCCTTTCATGAAAAATGACGCTTAGATATTTTCAGTTTTTCTATTGATAAATGAAATTTCGTTAATCAAAATGACAAAATTTACACATTAATGATAGTATGCGTAGCAATTGTTTATGAACTGTGTAACAGATAAGTGTAAAAACCTGCAAATATAAAAGAAATGCAATTGCAGTAATTATGAAATTAGACATTCATTGATAAATTTGGGTAGATGGAAATAATTGAATATATCTAAGCGAATAAATAATCCCTGCTAAACTCTCCTAACATCTCAAATAAAAAAGAATTCACTACTTGAAGTTTAATCATATCCAATAAGATGTCATTCAGTTAAATACACGTTTTCTAAAGAAATTACGCTGTCTGATTAATATTTCAGGTAGTGAATTTTACACCCAATACTTTTACTTCCAATTTTCAATTATAATAGAAATGTGATATGCAATTCAGAATAACAGCACTGCACTCAGTTGCAAATCTTTGCCTCATAAAAAATACAAATTAAAATAAACATCAAATAGTGTAGTTTACTAATTACATCCACGAGAGAAATGTATTTTTACTAGCCACATAACCTCTTAACTTCTCTAATTCCTGCACCTTTGCTGGAAATAGAGAAGTTAAAAAGGTCATTGCACTATTAAGAAGACATACATGAATTTATTCTAATTAAACAGAAATATTCCCCAGAATCTCTTTAAAAAGTCAATTGAAAAAAGAACACTCATTAATTATCTCACTGGTATCTGCAAATTTACACAACTTCCTTATCATTGCAGTACTATTAACTGAAAAGGAAGGTCGTGGCATGTTTCTCTTTAACATTGAGTTTGAGGCAAAGATTTCCAAATCTTTTTATACAGGACATAGCCACACGGGCAGCTCTCTCAAACAATGGAATCTCAACTCCATTTTGATAAGACTTGGCGTATTTCAAGTATTTTACAATATTTTATTCTTCGGTTTTTCCTCTTTTCTTTTGAATAATTTCACGAGCTGTCCTCAACCCAATCTAAGATGAATAGATATTTTCTCTC
>NC_090737.1:74908914-74911414 GCF_036898095.1 Palaemon carinicauda
TTATTATTATTATTATTATTATTATTATTATTATTATTATTACGAGCTAAGCTACAACCCTAGTTGGAAAGGCAAGATGCTATAAGCCCAAGGGCTCCATCAGAGAAAAATAGCTGAGTGAGGTTAGGAAATAAGGAAATAAATAAACCATCTGAAAATAATGAACAATTAAAAAAAAATATTTCAAAAACAGTAACATCAAAACAGATATTTCATATATAAACTATAAAAAGACTTTTGTCAGCCTGTTCAACATAAAAACATTTGCTGCAAGTTTGAACTTTTGAAGTTCAATCGATTCAACTCCCCGATCTGGAAGATTATTCCACAATTTGGTCACAGCAGAAATAAAACTTTTATAATACTGTGTAGTATTGAGCCTCATGATGGAGAAGCTCTGACTATTAGAATTAACTGCATAACTAGTATTATGAACAGGATGGAACTGTACAGGAAGATCTGAATGTAAAGGATGATCAGAATTATGAAAAATCGTACGCAACATGCATAACGAACTAATTGAACAATGGTGTCAGAGATTAATATATTGATTAGGAATAAGAAATTTAATAGACTGTAAGTTCATGTCCAACATATTAGGATGAGATTCAGCAGCTGAAAATCAGACAGGTGAACAGTACTCGAAACAAGGCAGAATGAAAGAATTAAAACACTTTGGAATAGGTTGATCACCGAAAATCTTAAATGATTTTCTCAATAAGCCAATGTTTTTGCGCAATGAAAGAAGACACAGACCTAAGGTGTTTCTCAAATGAAAATTTGCTGTCAAGAATCACATCTAAAATTTTAAAACCGTCATTCATACAGAGTTAAAGAAACATTATTAATGCTGAGATCCGGAAATTAGGTAGCTACTGTCCTTGACCTTCGTACAATCATACTTTGAGTTTTGTTAGGGTTCAACTTCATGCCCCATAATTCGCACTATACACTATACACTATACACCTTAGATCTACATTTAGGAGAGGGAATTGATGCGAAGAGTGTAGCATCATCTGTATATGCAACAAGCTTGTTTTCTAGGCCAAACCACATGTCATGTGTATGTACAGTAATATGAAAAGTAATGGGCCAAGCACACTACCCTGAGGAACACCAGATATCACATTCCTATATTTACTATGGTGCCCATCAACAACAACTCTTTGTGATCTATTGATTAAAAACTCAATAACAATGCTAAGAAACGACTCACCAACTCTCAACTGTTTGATTTTGAAAACAAGGGCCTCGTGATTAACACGGGCAAAGGCAGCACTAAAAGCAAGAGCAATCATACGAACTTGTAGAATAAAAGCCCTCCTTCCCCACCTATCGTCAATACCGTATTCCAGACCCATTGGTAGATATGCACGATACCTTTGGTAAGGTAATATTGATGAATGCATACTAATTCTATCATCATTATTGTCATTTAGAATTCACGAGTTCGAATACAGATTTCAGCTGAACTTATATTATCATCAATTATCGCCGTTACTGTTCTATACACAGTTGTAATAGTTTGGTATTCAACTCTTCTTATCTCACTACCTCCTTTAATGGCAGAGTCATTGCATACATGCATCACATAGCCACATGCACTCCATAAAACTCATTGGAAATCTATTTCTTTATTTTTTCATGTGCAACAACTATGGTCTGTGTTTAAAAGGACTGTCATTCAGACTGGAATTCAGCTTTGGATAAGCCTTTTCACCACTGGCCCGTATATGAGAATACAGAATGAAGAAATAGTCCACGATAAAGGTTGCTACGTGGCGTCCTCATTGTCAGTTCTTACTGTTCCGAACTAATTTTATATCACAATCATACTGAAGGTGTTGATATACTAGTTTGATTAATAATGAATAACTGCGGTGGAAGTTGAATCAGGTCTATTATTATTATTATTATAATTATTATTATTATTATTATTATCATTATTATTATTAATTGTTAAGCTACAATCCTAGTTTGAAAATCAGGAATATAAGCCCAAGGCCTCCAACGGGGAAAATAGCCCAGTGAGGAAAGGAAATAAGGAAACTACAAGGGAAGTAATGAACAATTAAAATCAAATATTTTAAGAGCAGTAACAGCAATAAAATAAATCTTTCATATCTAAACTATAAAAACTTTTTAAAAAACACAGGTAGAGAAATAAGTTAGAATAGTGTACCCTCAAGCAAGAGAACTCTACTATAAGACAGTGAATTACATGGTACAGATACTATGGCACTACCCAAGACTAGAGAACAATAGTTTGATTTTAGAGTGTCCTTCTCCTAGAAGAGCTGCTGACCATAGCTAAAGAGTGTCTTCTACTCTTACCAAGAGGAAAGTAGCGAATGAACAATTATATTGCCGTAGTTAACCCTTTGAGCGAAAACCATTATTTGGTAATATCAGTGTTGTCAGGTGTATGAGGACAGAAGAGAATATTTATAAAATAGGCCAAACTATTCGATATATGTGTAGTACAAAGGAAAGTAAGCC
>NC_090737.1:74916414-74948914 GCF_036898095.1 Palaemon carinicauda
TTTATTACAACTAAGGTCAATTTGTTATTTCAGAGTGTAAAATAAAAAAGACCATTGCAAGCGTAGGTCAATTTAAAGATCATACTTTTGTATGATATTTGTATATAAATAATTTTTAGATGCGATCTAATGGTGTTGCTGGTGTTGATTTTATGTTAATTACTGGAAGTATTTTGAGAGCTTATGTTGGGGCATTCCGGGTTAAAGATATTGACGCTATTAGTTCATGGATGAAAAACCCTTTTGGCCTCGAATATCTACAGAGGACCGCTGTAATAACCTACAGTGGCGCTCTACAGGGTACTATAAAATATATAGAAATTTAAGTTCGAAAAAACTACAAGATTGTGTCAGACAATTGAGCATAGAATTAAGCCACATTTGGTTTCCTTGGTTTCCCATGAAATTCTTATCTCTTTATTTATATCTGTATTTTTTATACTTCTTTTGTGGAATATTTTTATCGGTTTAATTTAGTTTATAGGTAGATTACAGGGTGACACAATAAAAACGGTCATCACCAAAAAAACGCATAACTTCCACAATTTTATTTAGATCGACACAATTCTTTAGCTACATTAGGTCAAGCCTGTGTAGCAGGCATCTCCAAATTTTCATGTCTGTACAACAAAAACTCTTTGTTTCATTGGCTTTCCAAAATGTGCTCCAAATGAGCTCCCTAGTGCTGCAGGCACATTTGGATCCGGCAGGCAAAGTTCTCGATGACCCTCCTGCATTCCTCCGTTGGGATCACTCTTATTGCTGCTGTGATTGCTGTCTTCAGGTCTGGGATAGTCTGGGGGTTGTTTCCATATACCCTGTCCTTAAGGTATCCCCAGATATAGAAATCTGGAGGGTTCAGGTCCGGTGAATGCGGCGACCACTCCGGGTCATACCTGCGACTGATCAGTCGGTCAGGGAAACGCTGCTGTAGCCATGCCAATGATTCGTTTGCTGTGTTAGGGGTGGCACCATCCTGCTGGAACCACTGGACGACCCTGACGACTCCTCTCCGTCGACCAAGTGCTGTCCAGAACTTGCCAAGCACCTGGACATATCGCTCGGTGTTGATTGTCATAGACCGCTCATTGTCGTCCTTGAACCAGAATGGTTCAATGATGCCATGTTTAGAGATGGCGACGCAGGCAGTGCACTTCACCGAGTGTAATGGCCTTTGCAGACAGTGCTCAGGGGGTGTGCTACCCCAGAAGATATTGTTCTGCAAGTTCACGTGACCTGACAACAGAGAATGTGCCTCGTCCGAAAACCAGACATTGTCAAGGAAGTCTGGCACAGTTCAATCTTGTCGCAAAACCACTGGCACATGATCACTCGCTTCCTCATGTCGTCAGGTGTAAGCTTGTGTTTAATCTGTATCCTTTAAGGATACAGGTGGAGATCTGCGTTCAAAATTTTCCGCACGGACTCCCGATTGATTCCAAGCTCGTGACTTCGCCGTCACACAGACTTGCTTGGGCTGATTGCAGCAATGTTTTGTGGTATCCTTGATGATTTCGGTCATCCAGAGTATAATCGTCTGTTAGTGTCTTTAAAATTGAGGTTATGTACAGTCCCATGGGTTCTGAACTTGTTGACCCATCTGTAGATCATTGAGCGGACAGGAAATTCTTGACATCTGAACCGTTCTTTGAATTGCAATTGAGCTGCTTGGATAGACTTCAACCGAAAATATGCCTCAACTATAAATGTCTTTTCCTCAGTAGTCCATGGCATCTCGAAAATAAAATTTGGTAGACTCTTAGAACATTAATTTTTCTTGATAAATCTGAAAAATAAAAGGAATTGATTATTTATTTCAAAAGTTATTCAAGTTTAGGTGATGACCGTTTTTTTGTGTCACCCTGTACAAAAGTCGTTTAAGTAGTCTGCTAGTAAAAAGATCCTAACGATTTCGTTACGGATCCAGTGATCCCCCTTTATAGGCCTTCATACACACAATGATAATCTGTTTCGATCTCGATCTACTTCAGATCTAATCGAAATCAAAGTCACCTTCACACTATTCAGATAAGTCCAGTTAATTAACGTAATTCTGATTTAACTAAGATTCCAATACCAATTATCTCGTGGAGACAATTACCAAACCGAAGAGAAAACGAAACAAAACAAAAAAGTTTTAAGAGTGGTTAACTAAATCTTATGAGGCACAAATTAACGAGTTAAACCTCAAATCCTGAAATTAGTTTAATTACTTACTTGTGAAGGGAGAAACTTACATGTCTCGATGAATTCGTACCAAGATATTTCGTTCCCATACGACATGATGCTGTGAGAGAGCAGGTTGGCGGGCAGCCCAAGTGTCAACAATCAACAATCGGTATCCCAAGATAAACTAAACAATGATTAAAACGTTAAAAGTAGATTGAAAGTGTTGCAAGTGTGATTTCATTCCCCTTATCGATGTTTACCAGTCACAAGAACCTTGGAGGGGAAGTTTGCATACAGTAGTAGGGCTAAGTTGTAAAGTTGTGTAAATTTGCCTATAGTTTGCAAGCATTATTAGATAGGATTTTGTAATGCTGCGAAAAGTCCAATTGGAATGAAATTCCACATCAAGTGCTGTTAATTCTCCAAGATTGTCACATACAGCGTTACATAACTAATACAACTCATAGATCATTGGGGAGATTTCAAGATCAGTTAATCAATTAAGTTTAAGTATATTTTTATGGCAGCCAGATGGGAACGTCGCTATCTCGAAATCTGTTGGACGGGAGTTAGAGGCCGCTAAAGTGTGATAGTTACTATGTGTCTGCAAGCTCATCGCCCTTGTAAGCTAGAGATAGCGGTTTTGGGGAGCCTTTAGAACTACCTGCTGAGTCATCAGTAGCTATTTCCTAGTCCTCCCTGGTCCTAGCATGATGAAGATGAGCTTGGGCGTCGATCATATACATATATGACCAGTCTCTAGGTCATTGTCTTGTCCTTGCCTCTGCCACTCATGAGGGACCTTTAATTAAACGTTTAAACTTCGCATCCTGACTAGTTTCAAATATCTGTTATTGATAATAGCAATGTCTCTTCAAATTTTAGGGAGTGAATTTTTGCAAATGAATTGCACATTTATCTACTGTGCAGTTGCATTTGTAAAGATTCTAGGTACTATTCGGGTTTAAGAATCAATTATTCTAGTTCCCTGGAGAGCACTAAAACTGGTGAACTTGCAGTAGTCAGGAGCAGACACCGTATTAAACAGTCTTCCATTATATAATATTGTACAGTTTTCCATTATATTATATTTTGTACATAAATCAGATTTTGTAAGAAGGGAGTCTTTAGCATCCGACAGCATTAATTAGATCAACTTTCTCTCTATGAGATCCCCATTGTTATATAATTAGGAAGGAATCATAGATAGACTAGATTCAAAGATGAAAAAATAAAAAGATAAGTGTATACATATATATATATATATATATATGTACATACATCTATACAGTATATATATATATATATATATGTATATGTGTGTGTGTGTATATACAGTATATATATATATATATATATATATATATATATATATATATATCATCATCATCATCATCATCATCATCATCATCATCATCATCTCCTACACATATTGACGCAGAGGGCCTTAGATTTCGCCCTTCGTGTTTATCTCGAACATTATATATATATATATATATATATAGATATATATATATATATATATACCATCATTATCATCTCCTACTAACCCTATTGACGCAAACCGCCTCAGTTAGGTTTCAATAGTCGTCTCTATCTTGAGCTTTTAGATGAATACTTCTCAATTCATTATCTCCCACTTCACGCTTCATAGTAATCAGCCATGTCGGCCTGGGTCCTCCAACTCTTCTATTGTCTTGTGGAGTCCAGTTGAAAGTTTGATGAACTAATTTCTCTTGTAGTGTGCGAAGAGCATGCCCAAACCATCTCCATCTACCCATCACCATGGTCTCATCCACTTATGGCACTTGAGTGATCTCTCTCATAGTTTTATTTCTAATACTGTCCAGCCATTTAACTCCCAATATTCTTTTAGGGCTTTGTTTTCAAATCTACACAATCGGTTGGAAATTATTTCATTGTCATAAAGGTGATTTGATTTCAAAATTTTACCTAACCTAGCCATTGTCTGATTTTTTATTTTTTTCTATATTTCATTAAACTCAAATTCTAAAGACCGTTTTAGCGATCATAGTACCCAAGTATTTAAATGATTCCACTTTTTTAATCTTTTCTCCTTCCTATGATATTTCATCTCCCATTGTATATTCCGTTTTCATCATCTCTGTCTTTCTTCTATTTTTCTTGAGCCCATCCTTATTTCATATTTAATGTATTCTGATAAGCAGGCTTTGCAAGTCCTGTGGCATTTTTCTAATAAGGACACCGTCATCAGCATACTCTAGGTCTACTAATTTCCTGTTACCAATCCAGTCCAATCCTTCTCCGCCATCCCCAACTGTTCTATGCATAACAAAATCCATGAGGAGGATAAACAACATAGGTAACAACACATTCCCTTGGAGCACTCCACTGTTCACTGGAAATTAGTTTGATAGGACTCCATTAACATTAACTTTGCACTCACTACAATCATATATAGACTTGATCCAATTTACATATTTAAGAGGAACTATATAATAACGCAGGAATCCACAAAATTGGCCTGTGAACACCATCAAAGGCTTTATCATAGTCCACAAATGCATCAAAAGAAGATTTCTATATTCTACACATTGCTCTGCAACATGTCTTAAAATGAAAATTTGGTCAGTGCAACTTCTATCTTTTCGAAATCCTGCTTGTTCCTCTCTCAGCCTTCATCAATCTTTCTCTCTAATCTCTTTAAGATGAGCATACTTTATATTTCCATGACCACTGACGTAAGTGTGATGCCTCTGTAATTATTGCAATCAGTAAGATCTACTTTGGAATTTTCACCAACACTCCTAGCTCCTATTCAGCAGGGTTTGCCTCTTTGTGCCACATTCTACCAAATAATCTTGTAAGTGTTCTTGGAGTCACTTAGTTTTCGGCCAAAATCATCTCGGCAGTTATTCCATCATACCCAGGGGATTTCCATCTCTTGAGTTTTTTAATAATAGCTTTGACTTCAAACACACTGAATTCATGCATAGGCACATTAAGGTTTTCCCCTGCTTCAGGTATATCAGTCAAATTATTCCCTTCATATCTCCTATTCATGACCCCAGTAAAGTGTTCCATCCAACGTTGCCTTTCTTCATCTTCCTCTCTCTTTTTGATGGGTATATGCTGCTTTTATTTTTTTTTTGCCTTAGTAGAGATTTCATCAATAATTCTATGAGCAGTTTTTACACCATAGCCACAACCTGAATTCATAGCTTTATCAACCTCATCTTCTTTCCTATCTAAATATTCTCTCCAATCATTCCTAGCTTTTATTTTGACCTCCCTATCAATACTACAATACATAGATTGCTCTATCTTGCAATTTTCATTACTTCCTCGAAAACTCTCAGCAATTAATTTCTGTCTTTGTCAGCTTTTTATAGTATCCCAAATATCATTTGATATCCATGGTTTTCTCCTTGTAACTGCATGTCCCAAAACTTCACTACCAACTGACTTCTGTATGTTCCTATTTTTACCCCATTCTTCAATAATTGTCTGTTCTTCGTCTCTTAAAGTCTATAAGGCTGCAAATCAATTCTTACATTCAATAGCAAATGTTTCTCTGCACTCATCTTCTTGAAGCTTAGTTGTATCAAACCTTGGTATTCTATCTAACTTTATGTTGGATGCTTTCAATTAAAAGTTCAATGTTGGAATGAGGAGCTGGTGATCACTACCAATATCTACAACTCTATAGCTCCTTACTTTTCTCAGAGTCCTCCTTCTCTCTTTATTAATGGCTATGTGATTTATTCGATTTTTGTAATTACCACAGGGCGAAGTCCATGTACATTTGTGGATGATCTTGTGCTGGAAAAGAGTACATCTAATAACAAGATTTTTTTGGTGAACAAAAACTTATAAAATGTGCTCTATTTTCATTTGCAACTTTGCCAAGACCCTCAACACACATCGCATTCTCTATACATTGATTACTCTTTCTAACTCTAGCATTGAAGTCACCTTTTACAATTTCTCTCTTTGGGATCTCATCTAATACACTTTGCAGTTCTTCATAGTATTCATCTTTCATTTCCTCAGGGCCATCATTTGTTGGTGCATAGCAAATGCAGTACTCATCTTGCATTGCTTTGATTTAAATTTTGCAAGTAACAATTTACTATTTATAGCTATTATTTCCGTTAATGCCTTTTATGCTCTTGGTGTCATTATCATTCCTACGCCTTCTCTTCCAACTCTATCAGTTCTTTCTGAGTAGATATATCTATTGTCTTGGTCTGAGGTTTCCTTATTGATCTCCTTAAAACGTGTTTCACTTAGGTCCAAGATATCCAAACTATATTCCATAAATTCCTTCTCCACTTGCTCTAACTTCACAATCTGATTAATGGTTCTGAAGTTCCAATTACCAATTTTCAATTTTTCTTTAGTATTAATAAACCTGGAGGTTCTTAGCTCCCCGCCACTCCAGGACTGTCCTTTTCACTTTTCATAGACAGACTAAATCAATAGAGGATTCATTGGCTAAATACATAAAAAAATAGCCAGTTCCTTGTGATGTGCAGTGACTATCTAACTAAGGCAAGTGACCCCTGCCGGTCCATACTGATTGCAGAAAGATCATCTGCCAAGCATTGAGAGTAGAACCCGAAGAGACATCTTGTCTATCGTCTTAAACCCAATCCGTCACCCAGCTGTCAGTGACTTCATCTAGATTTAGGGGGCCATTTCCTCCGCACCCAAAGTTCTCGTTACTCCACCAAGTTGCTCATCCGCTTATTCATTTGCAACCGTTGGCAAACATGGATTGCTAAGATATACTGCCTAGCACTGAGACAGGGATGTGTGATGTCGCCGTGGTTGTTTAACTTGTATGTTGATGGAGTGGTGAGAGAGGTGAATGCTAGAGTGCTTGGACGAGGATTAAAACTGGTAGGCGAGAATGATCATGAATGGGAGGTAAATCAGTTGTTGTTTGCGGATGATACTGTACTGGTAGCAGACACAGAAGAGAAGCTTGACCGACTAGTGATAGAATTTGGAAGGGTGTGTGAGAGAAGGAAGTTGAGAGTTAATGTGGGTAAGAGTAAGGTTATGAGATGTACGAGAAGGGAAGGTGGTGCAAGGTTGAATGTCATGTTGAATGGAGAGTTACTTGAGGAGGTGGATCAGTTTAAGTACTTGGGGTCTGTTGTTGCAGCAAATGGTGGAGTGGAAGCAGATGTACGTCAGAGAGTGAATGAAGGTTGCAAAGTGTTGGGGGCAGTTAAGGGAGTAGTAAAAAATAGAGGATTGGGCATGAATGTAAAGAGAGTTCTATATGAGAAAGTGATTGTACCAACTGTGATGTATGGATCGGAGTTGTGGGGAATGAAAGTGATGGAGAGACAGAAATTGAATGTGTTTGAGATGAAGTTCTGAGGAGTATGGCTGGTGTATCTCGAGTAGATAGGGTTAGGAACGAAGTGGTGAGGGTGAGAACGGGTGTAAGAAATGAGTTAGCGGCTAGAGTGGATATGAATGTGTTGAGGTGGTTTGGCCATGTTGAGAGAATGGAAAATGGCTGTCTGCTAAAGAAGGTGATGAATGCAAGAGTTGATGGGAGAAGTACAAGAGGAAGGCCAAGGTTTGGGTGGATGGATGGTGTGATGAAAGCTCTGGGTGATAGGAGGATAGATGTGAGAGAGGCAAGAGAGCGTGCTAGAAATAGGAATGAATGGCGAGCGATTGTGACGCAGTTCCGGTAGGCCCTGCTGCTTCCTCCGGTGCCTTAGATGACCGCGGAGGTAGCAGCAGTAGGGGACTCAGCAGTATGAAGCTTCATCTGTGGTGGAAATGTGGGAGGTTGGGCTGTGGCACCCTAGCAGTACCAGCTGAACTCGGCTGAGTCCCTGGTTAGGCTGGAGGAACGTAGAGAGTAGAGGTCCCCTTTTTGTTTTGTTTCTTGTTGTTGTCGGCTACCCCCCAAAATTGGGGGAAGTGCCTTGGTATATGTATGTATGTATGTATATATATATATATATATATATATCTATAATATATATATATATATATATATATATATATATATATATATATATATATATACACACACATATATTATATTATATATATATATATATTATATATATATATATATATAACATATATATATATATATATATATATTATATATATATAATATATATATATATATATATATATATGAGTATAGTCTCACTCACTTCTGCCTCGGCATAAGCACATATGTATGTACGTAACTATACAGTAAGTATTACGCGTAGTGACGTATATCTAAGATCGTAATCATTTACTTTTTCTTACCTCTGAAGATCAAATGCCTTTTTATTTTACATCATCTACACTTTTTTTTTGAGTATTGAATTTCCCTTTTGAGCTGCCTTTCTCTTTTCCATAAAATTATTTTAGTCTTAATTCAAATTGACTTACTCCACTTGTATATTTTTCCTGCTCCTACTGGCAGCGGCAGAGTTTCGTTGCGAATTTCGCAGGTTTTGGATTATCTGATCACTTGCAAAGAGGAACACACCAGGACGTTTTCATTTTGGATTACAGTATTTGCTTTCGGACCGAGTATGTAAATGAGGGAGTCAGCCCAGCAGTGTAATTGTACGACGATTTAAATTTCTCCCTCTTTTCCATATTTCGGTAATAAGTAATTTTAAGTCAGTAGTCGATATGTGCTTTTGATATTGTTTCACGGTGTGAAGGCATGGGTATTTTGGTATTTGTAATATGATATTGGCTATTTCGAGTGCATCTGTGCTGCTGGCTAAAAGTTTATACTTTTAAATATATCTCTATCTTTCTCTCTCTGTTTTATATTCCAGTAATTCAGAATTTCTGAATAACGGGGCGTAGTTCCAGATATCATAATAGACACTGCCACATTCATCCTTTAACTGGAGAACCGTGAATGAACACCATATGCGGTAAAACATACATAGCATTAGTCTCTCTCTCTCTCTCTCTCTCTCTCTCTCTCTCTCTCTCTCTCTCTCTCTCTCTATATATATATATATATATATATAGATAGATAGATAGATATATACACATACAGAGTAGTAGTAGTAGTTTATTGACAAAACAAACATATAATAAACACACACTCACACACACATATACTTTATATATATATATATATATAGTATATATATATACAGTATATATATATATATGTATATATATATATATATATATATACAGAGGCTTTATCAGCAGGAAATCAATTTACCCAACACGCACCGTTATACACCCATATCTTCTACAAACTCGTGATTTTATTGAATGGAAAAACGCTTCCACTCCAATATCTCTTTCAAGCCATATCTCCAACCCGTTCTTAACTCTTACCGACCAATATAGTTATCATCTACAAATATCAATTATTTCACACTCCATTCACGACTCATTTTCTTATCCTTCATAATTGCATGAACACCCGCTGTAATAATTTTTTTTTTGTTTACATCAGCTATTACTCAGTTCATATTGATATTATATTTTCATGGCGATATAATACAACCATGTCACAAACCCATTTTCATTTCAAACCTATAACTCTTTTGGCTATAAAAACTAATTCACGCTGTGCTTCCAAACTTAATGTTTCCAGTCGTTCTCAACAGCTTGCCTTCAATATCTTGCATTACTAGCACCGTTCGCATTGCCTGTCTTTCTATTTTTTTTATAACTTTATTAAGATCCATGTAAGCCCCTTACAATTTTTCACCTTTCAATTTCAAGCTTTTCTAAATAATGGTTAACAAGTACTTCACCCACTCCGTTCTTCCCTTATTACGAATGACTTTCCAGCCATATCAGGCCATATAATTCCATGGTATGACAATTATTATATAATTCTTACTATCATTTTTATCGTTTTTTTTTATCTCGCCTGTACAGTAGCCTCATAATCACCTGGTGTCTATTTTTTTAATCTTTTGATTGTTATTGCTCCTCTTACATCCTGGACAGTAATTCCAAGAAACAATCAGCTGTTTCTATTTTATTCTCAACTGGTAACACTCCCTTACATATTCCCTATATCGACCTAGGGATGCATTCACGTTGGGCACCATCTCTCTACCAGGGTTAAAAGATTAATATGGAAAAATAGTAAAATAGCAAATTTCTAAATAAAAGCTTGAAAAAAATTTTTTAGGGGGGTATTTCCATTAAACAGTATAAGTTTTAAACAGAATTCCTTTATCTCCTTAACCAAAAAAAAAAAGAAAAAAAAACTGAAATAGGTAATAAAAGAAAAACAAATGCGAGGTTCTATCAATTTTACCTTGTGAGAGACATCTGGCACGGATTAACAATGCAGGAGAGCATTTGGAAGGACATATGGACTTTCTAACCTTCAAATAATAAAGTACCTGAAGATTAAGGAAAAGTTATCTTCCGCGTTCACGAAAGAAAGAAAAGTGTGCTATGGGGAAAACACCTACTATAGTGACCCTAAAACTTGTTTTCCTCGTTTTCTTCTACAGTCACTTGCCAATGACGTCACGAAGGTGCGCAGTAACTCGACGGTCTAACCCGGTGTAAAGGATTCAAGTTACCCCCCGTTTCAAATTACCCCCCGGTAATTTGAAACCGGTTTCAGATTACCGGGGGGGTAGTTTGAAACCGGTTTCAAGTTACCCCCTCTGTTTTCAAGTTACCCCCTCATCAGAATGATAAATAATTCATGTGACATCGCAAATATGTATCATGCATTTATTGTTGGCTTCGCAGCAGTAGGAAAAGTAGTTTAATCTGGTATTTAAGACCAAAAATTGTGTATTAGTGAATTATATGACACGTTAAAAGTCACAGAGTGTAATTTAAGGTTTTGTGATAAAGGCGAGGTAAAATTTCATTTTGTTTCTGTTCGTGTGATTGTTGATATTTTCGTATTTAAGACCTAAAGTGTCATATAATTCCCTAATTCACAATATTTGAAGTTACAGACTTTCATTTAAGGTTTAGTGATCATGGCGAGGTAAAACTTTATTTTATTTCAGTGTGCGCGTGATTGTCGAGATTTTTTTTTTTTTTTAATTTTTAATTAACTGTCCTTATCTTTCAATTAAACACAAACTATGACGCATCTAACTTTATACAAAACAATTATTAAGTAAAAAAAGATAGATATTACCCGTAAAAATATTTGAAATCAAAACCATCATAATGAACCCTGTTTTAGCATTACATGGAAAAAAATATTTACTAAATTAAATATTAAGAAAAAAAATGGGAAAATGGTAATGAAATTGTTAAATTTGGAATTGACCAAACAATCAAACGTGTCACAGATGCAGCCAACTTAGAAATAACGACTTTGTTTCAGATTTGCAAGGTAAATTGGGTCAAGGGTATTAAGCATACTGATAACATTATAAAGGAAGACATGAAAATGGTCTGAATGAACTAATTTATTGAATCTTTTGTGATAGCACTAACTTCATCTGACGAAGTCACCATAACCACGTTTGCTAATATAACCTTTGTTGTAAAGAAATTAATTTTGTCGATTAATTAAATAAATTCTAAAACAATACAATCACCTAAGTAAATATACCATATTAAACATAGTTAATTAAATCCTTTGTAAAGAATCCTGTCTTTTAATAATCAATCAGAATTGATAAATGAATTCATTTGATATCAAAATTAAGATTATTTCTCTTAGTATGATAATCGTTTTATAACAATTTTGCTATTTGTTATATTTTAGAGTTTCAACTTGTCACCACGTGGTTGCAAACAAAAAGAACGAAGGAAACAATTTAGGGAGAGTATCAAATTAAAGGATTATATTCTTAGACCGTTCAAATCCGGGTGAATGACTTATTAGTTGACCCTTTTCTCCTATTCTTGGCTCGCCCATAGATTAAAGCGGCTAAGCCAGGTGTGCTTTGAAAATGACCCAAGAGAACTGGCAATGCCGCTATTGGGCTCCGAGTTTGCTCTTAAAATGGTTTGACCATACCCATAGTTGCAATATAACAATAGAACTCCTTGTGTCCATATATCTCTTTGTTTATTCATTTATTCTGTCACTGATAATGCATAGTAACTTCGTATTATTTGGATGCTATGCACGTAAAAAATAAAAGCTCAAATATAAATTACCAACATGCATGTCGTCGTGCAGACAGAATTAACGTTGTGTAAGCTACTGTTAGCTCGATTCATTTTAAACCAGAGGACATTAAAGATGGTATGAAGTCTCGATTACTAGGTATTGCTGTTTTGTCATTTGATGAAATGAGTAATAAGAAAGAATGGAGCTATGACAAAGGGGCAGAAGTGTTATATAAACCGCATGGAAATGTACAGGTGACCATGTGGCGAGGTCTTTTTTTCTTTATGATACATTTCAGGTAAAATTCTTAAACATTTTATGACACCGTTTTTCAATAATTTTCCATTTCGAGATCAACAACAGAGAAAAAAAATCCATACACGAATCCATCACTTACTATTCTGGAAGATGGTTTAAATAGGATTTGATTTAGCCCATGATAAACAGCTGCCTGCCCTTAGGCTAAAATCAGTAACAACAGCTGTGAGATTAACAAAAGCTGTGTTCAATGCAATCCATAGAGGGCTATAAAGTGTAACGACTTTACCGTAGTCCAGGTGTTTTCGTATACAAACAACCAATGTAAGTACAGTAGAAGCTAACAGCATGTACTGTACCATGTTTTATTAAAACTGTTATAATTGCTTACAATCTTGCTTTATTAAAAGTGTCAATTATTTACAGATATCATGAATGATATAGTATTCACAACATACATACAAATACATATACATGTATTATATGTATATATATATATATATATATATATATATATATTTATATATATATATATATATATATATATATATATATATATATATATATATATATATATATATATATATATATATACTGTATATATATACAGTATATATATATATATATATATATATATATATATATATATGTATATATATATATATATATATATATGTATATGTATGTATACATATATAATTATGATCAATATGTTGATTATACCTTATATAATATTTGCTTGCAATATAATTATGAAATATTTCAAATAATGGAAAAAATAACCGTCAAAATCAAATTTCACCTCGTCTTCCTGTCTCGGTCAAATATGCGCCCATGACTGATAATGGAATATCCGACATTTATTAGCTAAGATATAAACATAAGACGGATAAAGGCTGGATATTAATAAACGATACCAATAGGTGAAACAGTACATGTATATACATATTACCTAATGATTGTGTTGACCCTGATCAAAAGCAATTTATTAATATTCATAAATGATGAGATCCTGCGCAAAAACGAGGGGGGTAATTTGAAACCAGGGGGGGTAGCATAAAACCGGTTTCAAATTACCCCCGGGGGTAGCTTGAAACCGGTATCAAGTTACCCCCCGGTAGTTTGAATCCGGTTTCAAATTACCGGGGGGTAAGATTTGGAGGGGGTAATTTCAAACCGGTACACCTGTATTCTTTTAACCCTGTCTACTTGCATTTTATTTTTTGAGAAAAGTTTCTTAAACGTTTCTCTCTGCAACAAGTTCCCAGCAGAATTTTTTTCACTTTCTCTATTTTCACCATTGCCTCGACCCTCTCGTTCTCTAACTATATTTTCAAACATATTACCCGTCATTTCACGTACCAACACTTGCTCTACTCATGTAGAACATGGAAGCCTTTTATTTCACCACCCCTCCAGTTCAGATTTGGTAATCTCTTACAGATAAGCACTCATTGCTACCACCATGACCAATTTTACAATCTTCTCGCATCTTAATCCCATTTTATAGTGTCTGGGATGTCATATAGGTGGACCCTTTTCTTAAAACATATAGCATAGATCGGATGAATACCCCTCGGCATTTCTGGCTTTATTACAAAAGACTATTTATCTTCAGATCAAAAAAGGTAATTCAATCATGATAAATATGGCGGCATAGATTTTAGGTCTAGGCATAATAATATCCTCGCACATAAGGATCATAAAGTTTCTTCTTATACCTTTATATTCGATCTCAGCTAAACCAAGAAGAGTCACCTCAGGTCAACTATAAGAGGACAAAATAACTGTGCCATTTAGCTTACTCTTATTATTACCATAGTTGTAACTGAGAAGAACATATTGTATAACAACTAATTATCATACGTAGTTGTACATTATTATATATACATATTATAACTATTTATGAGTAACTAAAATATAACGTATACCAACTTTTTTTTTTTTTTACTGTTTGTCACTTACAGTACTTTTTTTTCTTTCTATAATCTAACATGTCTCTAACTGTAGTGCACAGTTCATCCATTTTCTCCTTACATGCTTTTCTCACTTCCTTAATTGCATTTTTCTACAACCTTTTCATACCTTAATCTCTAACCATTGTCTATATGCCGGTGTACTTCATCAAAATAATGATTAAATACACCTCCAGTCACTTGTGTTGTCCCCAATGCTTCCACCAACCTCTGTCTAGCAAAATATTCCTCTTTCCAGAGTATGAAACCATCAATCCTTTTTCAGATGCATTTCTACTAGACTCTCTAACCTCATCTACTCCATTAACTTTCTACCTACCAACAACCATAGCGTTGCACTAAAACCACTTATCACAAACCCTTTTCATGCTATCCAGACCCAGCCACGCAAATATTAATCCTCTCCCAAGAAAATTTTGTTTCACTCTTTTTCTTTTCCATTCTTGGACCCTATGCAATCGCTCTTACAAAATTTACCTATGTCACAACTTATTCTAACCCACACAATCTTTTAACGATCAAAACTTATTTTTTTGCCAATTGTTAGGCTCATTCTGACAAGACCATCATTAGCAAATTCCTAGCTTTACACCGTTCACTTACGCCAGATGAAATTACTCTTCATCATTATCACTTTAACACTTCCTGCCTCCCTTTCACTTTAACCTCACTAAGGGCCTGAACTTCCATTTTTCTCTCTTAGTCCAGACATCTTACATTTCTTCTGATCTGGCCCCCTAAACACACATTCACAGCCACCCTATACTTAATATCTTTTATTTCTTTTTGTCAATAACAATTCTGGGTCTAATGTCATAGCTCCCGTCATTAAGTGACATTCTAACTTCACAGATTGGTGTGAATGCTCCTTGACTTCTGGATAGTAGACTTTTCCTCCCACAACTGTATGTACTCACTCCTCTACCATGAAGTAAGGCATATTTTAACCCGCAAGTCATGGGTACCTACTGGGGTAGCATTTTCCAGGTTGCACTGCTTATAACTACCACGATAGTATCCCATAGTATATATATATATATATATATATATATATATATATATATATATATTTATCATCAGCCATTACTACAAAACAAAGGCCTCAGACATGTCCTTCCAATTGCGTCTGTTTACGGTCCTTCTATGCCAGTCCACACCCACATACTTTCTTAGTTCGTCAATCCATAGTCTTCTCTTCCTTCATCTGCTTTTTTTTTTCAATCTCTAGGGACGAATTCTGTTATTCTTAATGTCCATCTATTATCTGTCATTCTCAATACATGTCCTGCCCATGTCCATTTCTTTTTCTTACATATTAACAGAATATCCTCTCCTTAGTTTGGTCTCGTATCCATGTTGCTCTTTTTCTGTTTCGTAGTGTTATTCCCATCATTATTCTTTTCATAGCTTTCTGAATTGTAACTAGCTTTTGTTCTAAGGTTTAGAAAGACTCCGACTTTCTGACACATAAATTTCTGATTAAATGTTTTTCTTTTTAGAGAAAGTGGCATTATACTTTTCATAATCTTATATTGTGTACCAAAGCCCTTCATGCCATGCTTATCTATTTTAATTTCGGTCTCTTGTCCTGGGGAAACACTTACTGTCTGTCCTAAGTACGTATATATAATCAACAGTTACTAATCCACTGCAGAGCAAAGGCCTGAGGTATGTCCTTCCACTTGCTTCTCTTTATGGTCTTTTTATGGCAGTCCACACCTGTATACTTTCTTAGTTCGCCAATCCATCGCCTTCTCTTCCTGCCCCTGCTTCTTTTGCAATCTCTAGTGACCCATTCTGTTATTCAAAAAGTCCTCCAATTATCTCTCTCTCACTCAATTTATATCCTGCCCATGTCCATTTCTTTTTCTGATATATATATATATATATATATATATATATATATATATATATATATATATATATATATATACATATATATATACATATATATATACATATATATATATGTGCGTGTGTGTGTGTGCGTGTGTGTATGTGTGTATCTTCAAAAAAGGCCACAAAAGAAACCAGGGAAACATAAATAAATCACTATATTTCAACCAATACACATTGGCCCTCTTCAAGGTGTAAAGTAAAAATGAGGAATACAGTGGACAATAACGGTTTATATATGAAAGAACTTATTGAACAGAAAACTTTCTGAACATCAGCAATTCTATACTTCCACACACAAGGCCAATCAGCACATCGCGCCGCCCAATTCTATCTCGTACTAAATCTTATGACTCCTGGGTATTATGGGACCTCCTTCTCCAAAACCTTTTTCTCATCATCAGTGGCACTTTCGAACCCCCACCTCTTCCTCCCTCATTTACGTCCTTGTTTCTTTCCACAGGATCGAACAATCTCAAAAGACACAGATACAGGTCTTTTACCCTTCTCTATGTCTCCAGATATATATATATATATTTTATTTACCGCATACTTTAGAAATATTTCATACCAACACCTTGTACCTTTTCTTTCATTTGCATTAAATATCAATACTAATGTTACATAACTGAGAATTCAATTATCCCTTCCTACATTGCCACCTAGCCTTACACTTGCAAAAATGTTGTTATCCTATACTTACTTTACCTACTCTGCGACTCGCCCAATTAATAGATTTCTTCACATGATACCGATACCAACTCTGCTTATCCAAAAAAACTCCTATTTCGAATCCGTGGACTGTATCAAAATGGGACAATCCGTCCTATAGAGAATGCTAAATAGGTATATTAAACTAAACATATGCTAAAGAGGTATATTAAACTAAACATTAAAAAAACGGAATTTTTAAAAGATTTTCCAGGTTGCGAAAGTGTTTTAGGGAGCCAAAGCCAAGAAAATTGTACAGTCCCTTTTTAGATTTATTCATATACAGTATATCGAGCAGTTGAAACGCATTGCAACAACATGTTGTATTTTGAAATAGTTGCCAGGTACTTTAATCTCAACATACTGTAGGGTATTTTCCCATGCAGAAATCGTCGCCAAATTAGGGTTCCTTGTGGAATCTATAATAATAATACTAACTTTACATTAAAGAAGATGCTCTCTCTCTCTCTCTCTCTCTCTCTCTCTCTCTCTCTCTCTCTCTCTCTCTCTCTCTCTCTCTCTCTCTATATATATATATATAATATATATATATATATATATATATATATATATATATATATATATATATATATATAGTATTCTGCGCCCGGTATGTAAGCCTTGAGCTTATTTATCCCTTTAAAACGGTGCCAGTTCCTATTCTATGTGAATTCACAGCTGGTCCCGTTTGATGGCAGATCCCTTGTAATTATTACTGTTTCTCGTCAAACATTTGCTTGTGCAATTAAGTGTTTCCCAGAACTGATTTATAAAGATTCTTGGAATATTTAATCATGGATTAAATTGAAGATATTGACTGCCTTGATTTCAGTGTTATTCAGTTCTTTCTTCCTTCACAAGCAGTAGTTGAAATGGCTTCTGTTTAAATGAAAAGTTTTCTTATTCCACAATAAGTCAAGTTCAAGTTATAATTCTTAAATTATATTTCCAATAGGTATATCTGATTAGTATTGAATTTTATTCGCCGAAGTTTGTACTTCTGGTATATGATAATTTATATGTATTTCACATCAGAAGAGTTCCGGGTGACAGATATGTTACTGCATATCAGAATGACTGATGTCTCTATAATACAGGAGGACATTCGATCACAAAGGCTATTCTTCTCTTTTTCTCTTCCTATCACATTTATTTTCTCTTTATTGCCTTCACCTGCCTACATTTCCCCATGTTTATGTCATGAGGGATACATGGAATTTCATTTGCACCGAGAAATTTTGTTTTATATAGAGGAAATATTATTTTTCTTATGAGAATTTTAGATTATCTAGAAACCTGTTTTAGAATATGACCGAAATAAAGGCAAATGTTTTCATAAGCTCTATTTCTGGGTGCATATATATAATCTCTGTTTATATTAATACTTATATATATATATATATATATATATATATATATATATATATATCTCTCTCTCTCTCTCTCTCTCTCTCTCTCTCTCTCCCTCTATATATATATATATATATATATATATATATATATATATATATATATATATATATATGTATACTTTATTTAGTCTACTTACAAATAAAGAAAGCGTAAGTAATTTTGTGAACAATTTGAATGATAACTTATTACTAGCAAATAAGTCACCATATAATTAATCAGTTTTATAACAGGTGTATATGTGATTTTATTTGTTCATGGCCGTGTAAATTTGTTGACTACAATTGCTTTAG
The DNA here is from genome assembly GCF_036898095.1 of Palaemon carinicauda. Taxonomy (NCBI): domain Eukaryota; kingdom Metazoa; phylum Arthropoda; class Malacostraca; order Decapoda; family Palaemonidae; genus Palaemon; species Palaemon carinicauda. Next base: position 74,935,179 of record NC_090737.1, read on the forward strand.
AAGGCTAACATGAAATATTCTTTGAATTTTATGATGTTACATGAAATGGGGGGGAGGGGGGGGGGGGGATAACCCTTTCAAATGATGGGAAAGTCATAATTTTCTCCCTTTCCTCCTCACATTCCATCTCAATTTTTGTTGTTCTAAATTCCTCTTCCTGGAAGGTAAACAACCTTCTCAGATTAATTTGAGATTTTTGCCATTTGTCTGATTGCTGCGACATTGTATATGCAAAGGAATCGTGTATCATAAAGTATTGGATGAAAATAAGATCAACGTTTGAATATTATTTTTTATTTACCCCAAAATAGTTCATTCATATAACAATGTAAAATAGGGTTTGAATGGGAGTTGTGTTATTCTCGTCTGCATCTCCGATTTGCAGTATACACTGGATTCATAGAGCGTGCTTATTATGAAAGGTTGTGTAAAGGAAGAAGGCAATTATTGTAAAACAAAACTAGTCTATTTTTTTAGCGGTGCATATTTGCACCGACTCACAGGGGTGCCCTTTTAGCTCGGAAAGGTTCCTGATACCTGATTGGTCGGAAGTATTTTTGTCCGAACACCTTCATTATTCTCAATAAATCACCAAGTAATGTGAATCAAAACTTATTTACTAACCTATCTTTCTCCATCAGCTATATATTTTGCCAATAAACAATGTGAAAGAATAAATATATTATAAAGTATCATCATGGTAATTCGAAGTCAACGACAGCAGCTTATTTTCGGATGCATGCTTTGTAATTTTGTAATTTTTCTCACATTTTAACACAAATTGGGATAAATTACACTCAGCATAAGTTAAACATTTTATTATAAACTTTCTTTGAATACCAGAATTTACCAAAAACATGGAATTAATAAAACCCGATATTTGTGAAAATTTATGGGGAGGTAAAAGAACAGCCTGCAGTGGCCTGGCGGTAAAACTACAGTGAATAAATGGTTCGATGTCCTGAATTTCTCTATGATGTACAGTGACATTGAAGCCCACAATGAATTTACGATAAATTTTGATACATGGGACAGTGCTTTACCACACCCCCACACCCCCCAAAAAAATGATTGATGTTTTCCTGGGAATGAGGGCAAATGTGTAAAATAACCCTCGATTTAATTGTTTTTACAAATTAAAAGGTGTGATATGACATGCTAAAAAAGTTACGACATCTCGGTCGTCAAAACGCAGAGATTAAATAAAAAATGTCTTGAAATAATTTTTGCATGCATTATTCAGATGAGGGGTTTACATGATCATATACCTATGCAGTTAATTTTAAATCTAAATAGAAAAACCTTTTGTTAGGTAGGGATATTGAACTTGTTAGTGATGAGACAAACTGCGACAAAGGAAATGAAACTCATGGCTCATTATCACATGAAATGGTATGCTCCGGACGTGATGGAAACGGAACTAACCTTGGAAATACGTAACGAAAGATAATTTTTAGAGACTTGGAATTTTTTATGGATCATGAGAATTATGAATTGTTTTCTGAAGAAATGGAATTCATGAAATGGTAGAGATCAGAAGAGACAATCGGCATCAATGACCTTCGATGTCAGCATGTCAGAGAACTTCAAATCAATCAATCAATCAGGAGAGACAATGGGATATGAGTCCTTAAGATATATTGGTGGATATGTAGTTACAAGTTTTCTTTTGAATATCCAAGTATAGGTTACATTGTTAAAAGAAAGACGTCAGTCACGTGTCCATTGTACTCGTATAAGTTAAGAAGTCTATGCACCATTAGACGTCTTTTTTTAACTAAAAATTTTTAGAGAATTTTTCCAACATAAAATCAATGGTAGCTGAAATGAAAACTGCTGTGGTTCGTTATCCTGATGAGCCTGTTGATTTTTTTTTCTCTTTTTTTTTTGGGGGGGGGGGGGGGCAGAATATCATTGGTTTTTTAGAATATGGAACCTCAAAGACATGAAGAAAAAATATAAAAGACTCACAGTAGTTCAGTGAGAAAGACCATAATGACAATAACTTATTTTTCCAATAGGTGCCTGCAACCGGCTCCTGTATCGTAATACTATCTCCATTAAACGGACATCCTTGTTCTTTCAATCTATCAGGATTAACATGAGATTTAATTGTATCAAATCAAATTTCACTACATAGATTTTTTCCCCTTTTTTATGATTTTGTAGGATTCCAGGATAACTTTCTTTGCATTAATTCATACTTATGTGTATGATTAAACGAAAATCAATACATTTCAGCGTATCTTAAGAGTTCCCTGGAGAGGCATCTCTTTTCTCTATTAATCATTAATAAAAAAACTTTAGACTATTATGAAAAGGTTATTGTTTGAAATAATGTTTGTTAGAAAGAAAACCTGTACTAAATATAGGTGAGACAAAATAGAAATATAAAACTTTGAGAAGTAGTTTACTGAAAAGGTATCCTTACAAGTAGTTAATTATTACCGGTTTGAATCAGTGCTGTCGGGAGACCTTTCGACCCGTGACGTTATGTGCAAAGGGAACCCATTTTTGCTCACTCGTGAGCCGACCTGTTATTTAAAATAATTTAAATGACCCTGCCGAATACTATCGGGCTTGAGCGGAGCTCGGGCCGCATATCATAAGTCAGGGACGATTTGAATAGGGTACCGCAAATCTGTAGTAAAGGTGAACAGCTGTTAAATCAGGTGAACTACAGACCTAGAAAAATCATAATAAACATTAGATACCCCATCATGTAATAGCGTCTGGGTAAGTAGGTTACCCGATGCTTAGCCAAATATATCTAGGTAGCAGCGAGCTGCTTGTTACATCAATGGTATTTGTAATATTATAGAAAATCTTTGCTTCCTGAACACTGGTTTCTTTTAACAAAAAACCTTATTTCTCGAATAATTTCCATTAAATTTCAAATGATACGGTGAGATTTCCTTTACAAATCCTGAAATTGCGTTTTACATATTAATATTTTAACGCCTAAAATAAATAAACGATGGTTGTTAATCAGTGAATGGCGTCCGTGTATATCCATGAAACGATGAACGAACAACCGCTTCAAATACTTCAATAAGACCCCATTAATTTCATTAATCTCTCTCTCTTCCATTTGGATATTTTATCACACGATTTGGTTAACCAAGTTGAATATGCGTTGTTTTGTTTGACATCCCTGCTGTCACTTTTAAAACTTAAGAGGAAAACAAATTTAAAAACTTCGATGTGTTACAGAACCCTGGTGATAGGCGATGTGGTTGTTCTTCAATCTCTTTTCATACTATTGACAGGTTTTGCTCTCTTTTTGGGATTATGTGTTAATTACCTATTTATCATAGCTGTGGTTTAAGAAATGTGAAACACATTTTGTTTCATTATTTACATGAAACAGAGTCGAAAATAAAGTTGCCAATGGGAAGGCGTTTATTTTGTAATCAGAAAGAGAGTGATAGACACATTGAAAAGGTCTGGGGCTATAGGAATTGATGAAAATTAAAAGGATGAACAAGTACTGCAGCTTTTTTTAGAATTTAAAAAGAAAACTAACCGAACCTGGTCATACGATTATGGATTTAAGGCAGTGGCTCTACGAAAGAGTATCAACAATAATATTGGTAGTAACTTTTATGGAATAATGTATTAGTATTTGATGTTTCATTGAATAACAAATATACTGGTGTCTTGTAGAGTTTTGGTATTGTAATGTATCACAAGAAATGATAGTCTGATAATGACTATAAATATATTTGGAGAAAATTCATTGGATTATTACTGTAACCTTCTCTGGAACATCAATGAGCGGGGATCGTCATTATATTTCGAGAGATTTTTGTTTACTAACGTCAGAACTTATACCTAGAGAAATTTAAGGAGAAAGGTATCTACCTGAGTGCATCAAAATTTTTTAATGAAATAGTAACCACACTTGTTTCCGCAGAAATGAATAGGGAATAGTAAGCCTAATTATTTCTTGAGAACTCTCAATGGAAGAAATATCGCCGCTATATTTGAAGAGATTTTAGATAGTAGTGAGCATACTGTTATCTCGAAAAAATTTTACCGAATAGTAACAGATACATCTAAAAATACATATTAGTTGAATAGTAACCACCATTGTACAGAAGAAATACTAGGAGAATTTTATATACAAAAGTATTTGGAGAATTTCAATGGGATAGTGAGCGGAATAGCATCGGGAGACATTTAAAAGAAAGCAGTGACGGCCGTAGTAGCCGAAGAAATTTCAATGGAATGGTAACTTACATAAGGGTATTTGCTGAAATGTCTTCTACCATTTGAGATAAGTTATTCTGAATTATTTTTCTTCTTATTCTTATCATACTTTTTTATTATCGACTTCTTTTATTTGAATAATGAAGGTTTTGATATTGGGCACTTTGTCTCGTAAGTCTATTTAAAATAACACCAATATAGAAGCTCGCAGAGTCTTATTCTATCGGTTAAATACGTCACGTTTTTCTCTCAGGGCGAGAAGATTCATCTTCAGATGAAGGACCGTTGGTTGAAGCTCGAAAGGCTACCGAAGGGTCTTTAATTTGTAAATATCACAGTGAAACACTGGCATGTGACAGTAGCCCTTTTACGTTGAGTAAATTTAGTTGATAAAATTAGAAGTATGAAAAGGGCTCCAGGTCCCTTACTGTTGGATATGTGAAGGGGGAAGGGAAAGGTCCTGGTCGTCGTTTGTTTTAAAGGATTTGGGCAACTATTAGTCACTGTTTTCCACATTTTTTAGTCTTATGTAATTTGATACTCACAAGGATATGTTCGTATATTAGGATTAAGTAACCCCCCCCCCCCCCTCCCTCTCTCAATATTGATGTGTTAGCTGCCACTTAATTATGACCCTGATATATGATCCTCTCTCTCTCTCTCTCTCTCTCTCTCTCTCTCTCTCTCTCTCTCTCTCTCTCTCTCTCTCTCTCTCTCTCTCTCGACATTATCACTTTAACTATATTTTTCATGTAGTAGGTTGAAAAATTGAATAAATATGTAAATGACGAGCATGCTCCGCGAGATTGAGTCTCCTATCCAAACGTCCTCGCACGTTGCTTTTTCTACTTCATTTTCTTTGTATTTGATTTATATTTCTGATAAGAAAAACGTCATCATAGGCACGTATTATATATCATGCTTTCTTTATCATAACTACCATTTATCTCGAACATCATAGTGTCCTTATACACCGTTGTTAGTAGTATTAGTAAAGCCATTCTCATGACTTATTCTCCAATTAATTATCAATGTTTTGTTGGTCATCATTTTCTTCATCCGTATCATTATTACCCTGGGTGCATTAAATATTTTTTTAATGTCCACTGCCTGTTGTGTATGATTCACAACCTATTTCTATGACTTTACGTAAAATGTGCATTCTTATTAAATCACCATCAGTAACTGAGTAACCTCGGTTGTTAGTGCACATAACGAAACAAGTGGTCCCCTCTTTAGTATAATCCTTATTCTTCCTCTTACTGTTCTTAGTTATCGTGATATTCTCACCAGATCTACTGATATTTCCATTGTGTTCTTCTGGTAATCGGAAATTATTGAAAATCAATGTTCCCATAAAAAGAATCATTCATTTCCTTGGGTTTAACGTTGTGGTTTTCTTTGACATTGTGTTGTTATCGCCTTCCTAATTATTTTGCATCATTGGAGTACTTTTCCAGATATATAAAAACATAGGTGTCATTGTAATCCTCATCATAACTTTGCTATTTCGTTTTGTTGATTCTGATAGTTTTTCCCTCTTCATATGTGTAATTACTCATATCCAATCTTCAACTAATCAACATGACTGTAACGCTCGTACCGCCTCCTAATCTCTGCTCTTCCTGGTCTTGCATCTTTGAGAAAGAAAGATGATCAGTAGCGATCAACCCAATTGGACCGTTTTCTCTGATGACCTTTACAATCTCATCCTCCTGCCAAAGCGAGGGTGATTCATCCTCAGCTGACCTTCAACATTTTCATTCTGGAACTTCATTAAAGTCATCTCTTTTTAGTGGAAGATATGCAGATATTCTACATCGCTCCGTTGCAGAATTTTGTTCGCTGATTTTGGATTTATGGTTGCGCTTTATTAATGAAGTGATGGTTGGGTACACACGAGATTCTATCAAATTTATTCATTTTGTATATATATATATATATATATATATATATATATATATATATGTATGTATGTATATGCATATATATATATATATATATATATATATATATATATATATATATGTATATACGTTTATATATATGCATATATGTTTATATGTAAATATTATATATATTTATATATATATATATATATATATATATATATACAGTATATATATATATATTCACATATATGTATGTATATGTATATATATATATATGTATATATATATATATATATATATATATATATATATATATATATATATATATATTTAAATAAGCCATCTACATTTTTGATACATTAATGTCTGGATTCTCTTAACGACCTCGGGATCAGAGCCCCAGGCGAAATCACACAAAGACAAGAGCTTGGGTCCGGCCGGGAATCGAACCCTGGTCGGCAAGCTTGTATAGACAGTGACTAAGCCACTTGGCCACGACGAAAGATAAAAGTCAATGACAATTCTTCTGTACTTATAATACCTGTCGAATTCAGGTATTTTGTACTTAGAATTGAAATCAACCCATCTTCACCATCGTAGCTAATTGGTAGTTTGTTACTTGGCATTCAATTAATGATAAATTTTGCACATTTAGACGTGTTTTTCATATTCAAATAAGCCATATACATTTTTGATACATTAATGTCTGGATTCTCTTAACTGATCCCGATGTCGTTAAGAGAATCCAGACATTAATGTATCAAAAATGTATATGGCTTATTTGAATATGAAAAACACGTCTAAATGTGCAAAATTTATCATATATATATGTATATATGTTTATATGTATGTATATGTATATATATATATATATATATATATATATATATATATATATATATATATATATATATATATTCTATATTCATGTACATAACTTTCACTTGTTTACTTATTTTTTACTTGACCTTAATACAGCTTAATTACTAGTTTTCATTGCATACAATATCACGTAACTACTTTCCTATGTTTTTTTGTTTTTTTTTTTCAAATTCAAACTAAAACTGAAGTGAAAGATAAACGATTCCAAGATAAATGGGCGAAGCGTTCTTTATATATGGTGTAAATTCTGGAAACGATTGTTAATGCAAAACCCTTCATGAATTAAGTATGTCTTATACCATGACCTATCACGTAGTGGTTATATGATTAAATTTTGAGACGAAATACTGCAGAGTTGTCTATAGGATATATCTTATCTTTGGCTAATGGTCTTCCATTTGCAAAAAATACAATGTACGTTTAGTTAATATTATACCACTTATCATTAGAATAAGTCAGATTTTATCATAGAGAGAGAGAGAGAGAGAGAGAGAGAGAGAGAGAGAGAGAGAGAGAGAGAGAGAGAGAGAGAGAGAGAGAGAGAGAGAGATAATCATAAACATTCCATATCTGTGACATCACTGTTAACAGGACATAAACCAAATTAAACACTGTTCAACAACCTTCCTGGAAATATCTTCCTTTGTTTCTTGGAAAACTTTAATAATCGTCCAAATGATAGTTGTGCAAAAGTACAGTTTCCCGTTCTCTCTATTAAGCCAGTAAAACATTTTTTTTCTCGGATTATTTGATTTTTGTATGACAAGAAAAGAAAAAATAAATAAATAAATAAATTCATAGTGTACTGTCAAAATAATCGAAAACGAACTTATAATGCAGTGCAATTAGCTATTTTTTTTTAGCCCAAAGCTCAAAATTTAGATTAAAAAAATAAGAATTTGGGGATATGTAGAAATGACCTGAGGTATCGTCATCCATAAATGTCCTAAAAAATCCTGTGACTGGTTTACGAGTTATGACCGCAAAATGGCGGCCATCCTTGATTTTTTAAATTTTCTTTTTTTTTCTATTGCTTTTGTAGGTTGAAATTTTAATCTAGTTAGAGCTATTTCCGTAATTTTCTTTCTGAACTAAATACATCACTTTGAAATGGCTGTTTATTTAAAGTTTAAGTCTTTTACTGACACTGAGAGGAGTATTCCTATACGTGTTATGGGAAAACTAACCATTTTATTAAAGTTTTGACACACGTAAATCTTCTGCAAAGTTTTATGTAGGACAAATCAGTACTGAGTTATCCGTTAGAATATATTTTCATGGTTCAGTCATTTTGAATTGCCATATGCAGTACTTTATAGTCAACATCTGGCTTATGAACACATAGATGACATTAATATGACAGTATACTCAGTTGATAATAGATTTTAGCTTTTATAAGGACTAGTACCAAAGAAAAAGTAGAGAGAACTGTGTAATAGAACGAAACATCGTTAGTTGAAAATAAGAATGAAATGTGTATGTACATTGGATTTTGAGTTATTCGGCACACACTCACATATCATAGGAACGAAAGTTACTTCCTCTTTATGAAACACCCAGTATGCACACAAGGAAATATACTGTACATAACAAGAAAAATGGGGACCGTAAGAATCTGACATATAGCAAAACATCGTAGTGTAAAAAAATGAATATACAGTCTATCCATATTGGACTGCAAGTTTATTGACAAATACATAGACACTTAAAAAAAAGAATAGCGTCATCTTAATAAATCACGCAAATCACCCACAATGAACTGTGCATTAATTACTATATATATATATAAAAAAAAATAGGATCACTGTTTATTATTTTTCTTCAAATATTTCTTCTTTTTTTCTGTAAGTATTTTACAATAAGAAATGGTGCCTATTTGAATTGCCAGATTTAAATTTCATCCTTCAGAAGCAATAAAAGAGAAAATGTCACAAATCCAAGATGGCTCCCATTTTGCGGCTATAACTCTAAATCCCGTAACACGAGGTCTTCTCTACATATATTCCCAAAGTATATTTTCTTAATGTAAATTATGAGGTTAAACCGCAATGAAACACTTTGAGTGCACAGGTTTTGAACTGAAGTACTCTTACATTAGCGAGTGTTTTCCCATTTGTATGGGGTAATCACGGTTGCCTTCTTTTCAAGGACTTTGCTTTGGCGTTGGGGTAGTCCATAGCCCGATCGGCTTAGACCCCGGTATTCATGAAACAATATTTACTTTCTATGATGAACCTCTTCCCCAAATAGAAGACAATTCCAAAGAAAAATTAAGGTTTTGTAAATTCCACATTTATAATTTATTATTATTTTTGTTGTTGTTCAATTATAATTAGCTAGACTAACGTTAGTACGTATTACAGTAAAATTAAAGGAATTGCTTTTTATTTCGACAAATACTATTTTGCAGGTATGCTAGATTACATTATCATCTTTAAGTGGTGCTTCGCCCTTTGCGGATGAGTTAAAGGTAAACGTAATTTTCGTGTCCAGCGGCGATAAGAGCAGTAAGAATGGTCTCTTTGTTATTATTAATAATCATCATTATTATAACTGAGACAAACATCATGGCTTCTCATTGAAATATGACTGCAAAACTGGAAAGTTCTTGTCCTAGAACTTCATTATTATTATTATTATCATTATTAATCATTTTATTTTTTTATTATCATTACTGGTGTCATTGTCGTCGTTATTATTGATATTGATAATATTGTAAAATTTTACATTACACGAAAATTATAGAGTTGGAAAGTATTATATTTTTGGTTAATATCATTATCTTTATCATAACATCTTCTTCTTCTTCTTCTTCTTCTTCTTCTTCTTCTTCTTCTTCTTCTTCTTCTTCTTCTTCTTCTTCTTCTTCTTCTTCTTATTATTATTATTATTATTATCATTATTATTATTATTATTATTATTATTATTATTATTATTATTACTCCTGGGAAGTATTTCTGTCATTAATATTATTGCTTTCAATTGTCTTGAATTTGACTTTACCAGGTAAAATATGGACATATATTTGAGAAAATACTAAGCAAATCAGTCATATATGTAGAAAATATTTAAGACTCAAATTTACCATAAACAATGAATCACTGTTGTTACAGAAAGACAGTGTGCTTGATAGCAAATGTTGATGTAAGTTTGATCATTTATTTGCGTGTCTTCTACCCTGGAATTAGTCAATTCTTACCATAACATACATAAGATATTTTCATCTGAAGTAGCTTTCAATGGAACACATATGCTTTCAACTCGAAATATAATATATTGTTGAAGGTGTTTGTCGGTAAACAATATGCCAGCGTGACTTGCAATTATTTTTACATCAGTATACCTATTGTAGCTATCCTCCACAGAACATTTTATCAGTTAAGTACTGGATTCCCCGGCTAACATTATCGGGGCTCTTTGTTGACACCCGCTTAGCATGTTGATGTTCGGCATATTCCTTTGTGCGTCCTGTATTAATTGCTGCTAAGTATTGCGTCTTTTTAGCTGAAATTGTTTTGGCTCTGATCAATAAATGTGCCACGCATAAGGCATTATACTATGGCAGTGTATATTAGTCAAAAATTACTCAGACAGCAAATGCAAGGTTACAACGATGCATATGTATCATTTTCGCTTAAGTAGTCTCCGTTCGTTTTATTCCATGCATAAAGCTTGTAATTAGGCGTTACTTGTTTAATTGTTCGGTATTACAGTATTAAAAACCTCTTACTAAGTCACGACTATTGAATTTCACAGTTGCCGAGGAGAATGTAATTTTTGTTTTTATATTACTGTAATTCGCAAATAACCAATTCCTGACGTGACTAAAAGTGAACCTAAGATTTGATTTTAATTCCTTGTCAATTACCTAGTGCAGCACGCACCGACATGACTGATCTAAAATTTACTCAGTGGAAATTGTTTTTCATTATTATTATTATTATTATTATTATTATTATTATTATTATTATTATTTTAAGCCAAACTTCTTATTCGAATGGATCTGTCAATTCTATCTATATGGACTCATCCGTAAAATGATAATATTTAATTAATTTTTTAGCCTTTAAGCGAATATCTGTTTAGTCAAATCATGGATTTACTATGATCTTGATCTTAACGTGTTACACCTCTTATTACATTGAATAGCTTTACCTTCCCGATTTTCCTATTTAAATTGTTTTATTGTTATCTTAGAATTCAATTGGAACTTTTGCTCCCTAATATTAACGGATTTAAAAATAAGAATAAAAGGGATGAACTTTTCTTAAGTTCCACCATTCTCTCGCTGTCGTTTCATTTTTTTTTTTCTTTTACGGACTAGATATGGAAAAATGGTTAAGGCTGTTTCCTTGTTCGTTTTAGATAACCCCCAACAAATCATAGCATGAAGACCATTGTATTTTATTATCACTATGGATTTGATTTTTTTTTTTTTATTTATGTCAGTTTGTAACTGGTGCTTATAAAAGTCTTACGTTAATCTTAAATCCATTTAATGAATTAATTTGGTCTGGCTGGTATCAAGGTCCTTTAAATATACTCGGTATATTTAAAGGACCTTGGCTGGTAGTAGTTTTCTGTTAGCGGCCATAGAAACCGCTTTCTTCTGATAGTATTGTCATTTGGGATATACGCACTAATTATATTTCTTCCTGCTTAGCTCTTGAAGGGTAACTAGTTCAGAATATGATTATTTATATAAGTAGATATTCTCTTAGTAGAGCGGGTTAGAGGGGGAAAGTAAAAATGGTGATACAATTAACATATAAAGCATGAGAACTCATTATCCCCATTAATCAGAATTAACCTCCAGCTACTTCAATATATAACAATTTCCAAGAGCGCTGACTTTTCCAAAATGTCGGCAAATTTGCCTTATATTTCAAATATTTGCATTCCATAGGACTACAAAAGTTTCTTACTGTCCAAATAATGATTGTGAATTTGGATTTTGTCATTCTTACTCTCCTTAAGATATAAACTGAACCTATCTTTCCAATATGGCCGTCATATAGATATATATATATATATATATATATATATATATATATATATATATATATATACATATATATATATATATATATATATATATATATATATATATATATATATATATGTGTGTGTGTGTGTGTGTGTGTGTGTATAAATATAATATATATATATATATATATATATATATATATATATATATTTGTATACATATATTAATCTCATTATGGTTACTATTATGTTTCGATAATTAATCAGTTGCGGAAAGCTGTGCCATTAAGCCTAGACCTGTACTTCTTGCTCTTGCCATGGTATTCCTTCTTGCAGTCACCCTTATTGAATTCTTGGCAAGATTTTGCTACTACTCGCAAATCTGTCCAATACGGAAACCAGGCAACATCAATCTATTGCCATCCCCAGTGTCATGGACTAGACAAAACTGGATGACATACTAAAGACTGGCTCCAAATGTGCCCTGCTTGAAAATCGGCTCTCTTGCAATGCTCTTAAGAGCATCCCTTGTAAGGGGAATCCAATCATAAGAGCTTTGTTTCCTTGAAAAGAGGTCAAGTTTAGCCTCATTTACATTGTTATATGAACTGCTTCTGTTGTTCATTAGTACCACGAACTCTTCTATGATTTATAGGTCTTCATCTTCTACAGCTGATAGTTTTGAACTTAGTTTGCCAGTCTATGTTTGCCACGCAGACTTCTCCCCTTACCATTTTTTTATTTCAAGCTAGATGCAGCTATTGACAACATCAGTGTCTGAACTACATATGATTGCACTTGAAATATCTTCATGTTTTGCAATATATGCAGCATGCCGTCTCCTTTTCTTGGATAACACTGTTTGACAGCGAGTGACCGAAGTGATTCAGTATCTCAACCACCTGTGAATAATATCAAGTGCCTCACTGTCAGCGATAGTACTACTTACTTATTTGAGCATCTTTACCCTGCCATTCAAAACAACAGGCAGAATATCTTGGGCGGTCGACGTAACATGCCTATTGCTTTTGTCTGACAGGGACAACGTTTCGTTTGATACAGTTTCTTCACCAGAATCGACATATAGGACCCATGCCAAGAACTTTTACACCTGATCAAGGATGTCAACGTTGTTTCCCACTAGATCCTCAGGAGTCGGGTGCCATGCCATTGTGTTCCGAACTCCCAGCAATTCTCTTCGACTGATCTGGGCACATCGAAAAACCTGATGTGCCTTATTATATTCATTCTCTTATACAGGTAGCGGTGCAGGCAGATAATCTCCAGAGGCGAAGGCAGCTGTGACCTCAACTCTTTTCGAGAACACTATTTCCGTCTGCGCTCTCTGTTGCGGCTGCCAAAAGGAGAGTCTGACACCGAAGTGCATCTGAAGTCTGGCTTTTAGCTTTTCTGCACAGTAGTTCGGTGCATCAATACCTATCTCGTCCAGGAGCTTAATGTATGTCTCATAGGTCAGTCATCTTAAAGACATACAAACCATCAATGACCTTCTCTTGCACAACAGCAACAAGCTGGATGAATCCTGATTAGTAGCCCTCAGCTCCTTCGCTGTCTTCCTGTTTGTGACTATTGGGCTTCTTGGTGAAGGACTTGTAGTAAGATTTATGGTACTTCACCTCACTGGTGATTAAGTCTTGTCCTATTATTTGCTGGAGAATGTTGTGATCCTCTTTATTCTCAGCTACTTTCATGAGTTTCTGGCTTGCCTGGGTGGTTAAGCATTGTGGTGGGTTTTTGCAATTT